>NC_084984.1:24974098-25101598 GCF_963691925.1 Scomber scombrus
TTGGAGTCATGTGTCCTGCAGGTTACAGCACAATGCCCAGTTGTGTCTCTCCACATTGGTTTGAATTCCACAATAACATCGTTCTGTTCTGATTATATTTGATAAGGTTTCATGTGGCTGGATGTAATAGAATAAAGGTCTTGAACTTGAAAGGATTGGTTCATTTCTATCAGGAGGGGAGAGGCCTTGAATAACACTCTTGTTTAAGATTGACTTATTTGGGGGGGGTCATTTCCCGTTGAGTAGTTTGAGTCTGAGGTGACTTTGTCTTATTTTCTTTGTGTGGCCACGGTGGGTAGCACTGCTCATGAAATGCACAGAATTACCATGAAACGATGAAACATTGAAAACCATCACTTCCTGTGTGGCAGCAAAGAAGCACCAGACTGTGATCAAATGGAAATGCTTTCATGAACTGGATATACTGAGTCAGATCACTGCTGTGTGAAAGCAACCACAGACAGAGCAGAGCAGAACATATTGATTTAGATGGAAATGTCACAGATTTTTCACTGCAATACGGTAAACACAATCTGTCCAGTCACTGGGTCTTATTTGTGGTGTGTAAGTGTTTAGAGAAAGAAGATATATAAGTGGGTCATTCATTTGCTTATTTAACGATGTAATACATTTCAGTTTATGTATTTTTATCAGTTTCAAGCAGTCTGTCCGTTTACCTTGATTTTTTTATTATGCAGAATAATAGAAAGATAATAAACATTTAACGTTACCTTATTGTTGATGTCACAAAGTGCGTCTAGGGTTGAAATGTGATTTTAGTGTATTCCACTTTTAATTTGATTCCGTTTTTTCAGTCGGTCATGAACCGGCACTTTAAAGCACTTCAGCTAAAACAGGCAAAGCAAAGTTAGGGAAATAATACAAAGACAGGGGACAAGTGGGGACAATGCTTACCCCAAAACCTGAATCCAGGCAAGAAATCCCTCCACGTTGGTAACAAAAGCCAAAGCCACAACACACCCAATGGTCAGGCCAACAAATCCTTTAAAAAGCCTAATTCACTCCAGTTTACAAAGGTTTAGGTTTACCAAAGAAAAACCCTCATTTGACACACTCAACGAGGCTCCAATCTTACTAAAAAGTTCAGACGAGCCCCCAGATGTTAGGAACTTACTCTGAATCAGAGAAAAAAAATTAATGAATAAAGCTTGTAAAACAACTTTTATTGTCAACTTAAGATAAAATATAATAATGTTAGGTAAATCAGTAATGAAAGCAATGTTTGGATGAGTGAAGGGATGATGATTAAATGATTCCATAATGACACCACACTAAAATAGCAACCCTGAGTTCTACCATTATAATATCCTCCAGGTTTTAATTCCCAATGCTTCCTATGTTAGTGCCTTACTCTATCCCTACAGCACAGGCCTGACCCCTGCTCTTTGACCTCCTCCTCTACCTCCCAGGATCCCTACATCCATGGTGACCTTTCAGATCCAGCTGTGTTGACTGTCTGTACAGGTGTTAGCCTTCTCCTCCCGCTGTGGGATTAGGGAAGGATTGAGGAAGCCTGGTGGGACTAACAGATGGATAAATGAATACACAAAGTTCACCTGAGTTGAGTCTGTCATATTTTGACATGTGGTCCAGAAGGTGCTGGACTCTGTGGTCACTTTCAAACCAGTTTAACACACCGGACAGAAACACTTAAATCATTAAACACAACATTATATCATATTATGTGTGGATTTAACTCTGTTTGTCATAGGCATAAGAGATCAAGCCAACAAATAAAATGTCTTGAACATGTTCTTGTTGTGTTAACTAAGGGCGTCAGGCAGTCAAATTGTTTTTGAGGGGCACCCAGATAGCATACGGAAGTGGGCTGCTCCAAGAAATGATGCAGCACTGCTAGCCTTCTTCTGGCATGGACAAAGTGGATGTGAGCCTGAAATGGCCCACATGTCAAATAGCAAATGTGGCCCAAATGTCCTAAATTAAATGTGGGCCTTTCTTGTTAAAGGTGCGGTGCTCTCAGGTATGTGTATTCGGAGCCGTAACAATTTTGCTATCTGAGCACAGTTTCACAATACAATATTCACACCAAACCCAGTATTTCCCAGTAATTACCTGCTTTGGCTTCTCAAACCATCAGTAACTATCTGGAACTATAATTGAATAGCACTTACTAACACTATATTGCATTTAATAGCAATGTTGAATAAGAAAATGTTAGCAAAAAGGCTTAAAATTGAGTTGTAAGGTTAGCTAGTTAGCTCCCAATCTCCTTATGTCCTATCTCATCACATTTCTTTTGAATTTGAGCAACTTTGTTTTGACAGAAACAATAATAGCAGGAAAACAAGCTAACACTCATTTTAATTACTTGAGGGTTATGTGCTCCCTCAATGGACCCAATGCAATTTAGCATCAAAGCACTGCTCAGATCTGCAGAATGTTCTTCTAAATTCTTAAGTCGATTTCCGAAACCAAATAAGTCAGGCTGGACAATGTGGACAACCAGCATTGGCCCTGATAATCTGATCAGCAAGTTACTATTGATCACTGTCTCTGAAAAGCAAAAAGAACTTAAAACACACCAGCAACAAAAAATCTTATAATTGGTTTAAAGTAGTACGAAGAAATCCACCTGCTCTCAAATGCTGCAGTCTTTGCAAAGAGGAGTGGTACCCTTCAGGCCACCTGGCTGCTGTTTAGTTTCTCTTCATTGATCTTCTAGCCTTATCGTCTCAAGTGATGGTAAACCTAGAGGATGTCTGGATAAATTGGATAATCAGGGGTCAGTCTTCATCCATGTTAGCGGTAATTGATTGTTGACACCGGAGAATAGATTGGTAACGACAACAAAGACCCTCGACGGTATCCTTAGAACACATGGAGAACAAATTAGTTGTCTGATCTGTTTAAAATGATCCAGAGGTCACTCCAGTCAGACACAAATGTCTACTGACCTTTTGTGAATAGATTACTGAGAAACCAAAGTGTTTAAACACCAGTTTGAGAGAAATATTTGAAATACTCATGACTTGTGGTTGTAAGCATATACTTTCAGTTCATTTAAATTCTCTAAGTGCCTCTCTATATTGTCATCTCTATTGTTAGCAGCCTCTGCCACTGCTGTGCATAATTCAGATTGCCTTCAGGAGCACAAGTGATTCACAAGAAAAATGATGTAATAAGTGCTAATGCAAACTAAACATTTCCTGCTGTTGCTACTTCATATTAAAAGTGTTAACTGGCGTGCCTTGTTTTGTAAAGCAGCCAACAGAACTCTGGGACCGTAGTCTTGAAATAATCACAGGTATCACCACATCAACCAGGATTGAATTCATAGGATTATGACTTCAAAATGAAAAAAATCTTTATACTTCTCAAAGTAAGGTATCGATATTGCTTTGGTACCAGCTTGTACTTGTGCATACTTGTGTTAGAGCCCCCTCTCCATCCATCATTTAGAGTCCAACTGACTTCTGTTTGTCGACATTTCTAAAGACAGACTTAAAGATGCTTGTTTTACAAAGTTTAACGCATTCTATGGTGCTTTGCTTTCATGATATGAGTGTTAAAAGGCTTTGGGAAACTATTTTAAACCACAGCGAGCATTTATGCCAAGTAACCACAGCAAGACGAAACAGATTAATCCTGTCAGTGTTGATCAATAATTAACACGGAAAAGGCCAAGCAGCCATCAATCCCAAGCTGCTTTCAGAAATCTTTAATAAAAAACACCTATCCACAGCTTTTGCTGGGATGTTTCTCTGTACAAATTAGTGTTATTAGAATTAAGAAAAACATAATTTTTTCCTGATTGCCTTGAAACCTTTAACTGATGGGTTTTTGGTGGATTCACCTCAAATTCTTCAAAAATCTGTTTGCCTCCGGTCATATGAAATGAGAAACCTATCATGTTGGTGTGCAACTCCAAAATCTGAGAATACATTTAATTTGGAAATCTAACTTGGATTTGGATTAGACATGCGGTGCTGATATTAATTACTTTTTGATTTAATTAAAGGATCACAGACTCATTTTGTATAAAGATCTTTATTCATCGGCAGTAATGCGTAGATAATGAGATATAGAGGATAACATGAAGCACAAGCAGTTGATTCTGTCTCTTTTTCTTATACGTTGAATATCTAATATTGGATTAAAAAACAATTTCACAAATATGCAGTGAATCATCATGTTTCTTCCTCTGTGCCTCTCCCACTCTTTCTTATATTTTCTCCATAGGATGTTATTTAGGATTCAGAGACTCCTCTGCTGTATAATACCTGGAAATACCAAAACCTCATAATAAATATGATTTATTTATACTGCAGTTCTCAAGCAAATTGCAATCTCCAGAGTTAAAAGATAGGACATAGGCAGCATTAAAACATCTTAAACAGCTTAAGAAAAATGTAAAAATGGATTTAAAAGTGACAATTTTCATGTTTTTGATGCTATTATATAGTGTATTTACAGTAGTCACCTTTCGGTATGTTAGCTTTCATTGTCAGTGATGGTGTCCAAAATTTCAGTGCTTTCTTTGAATTATCTGCCTATTGTATGCATAAGGTATTCACAGGAAACAATGCAGCATGTTATCCAGTGTTACAGTTGGTTTTATTTCATTTCAGCTGTGTTAAAGGTGCAGTGTGTAGAATTTAGCGGCATCTAGCAGAATAGACTTGGCCGAAATGGAATATAATCTTCATAACATGTTTTAATTAGTGTAAAAATTCCTGAAAATAAGAATGATTGTGTTTTTGTTACCCTAGAATGAGCACTTTATATCTACATAGTGAGCAGGTCCTCTTCCATGGAGCAAACCATGTTGCACTGCCATGTTTCTACAGTAGCCCAGAACTGACAAACCAAACACTGGTTGTAGAGAGGTCACCTGCTGAGGCAACTGGATTTGCGAGACCATGATATCATAAGATCACACAAGAATGCATCTTATCAGGCTTCAAGTTATGCACCTAGACCAATCAGCGTCCTATGATGATTCTCGCGCGATCTTGAGATTTCACAAATCCAGCTGCCTCACAAGGTAAGGCAGTGATTGACAGATGG
The DNA here is from genome assembly GCF_963691925.1 of Scomber scombrus. Lineage (NCBI taxonomy): Eukaryota > Metazoa > Chordata > Actinopteri > Scombriformes > Scombridae > Scomber > Scomber scombrus. The sequence continues at coordinate 24,979,148 of NC_084984.1, forward strand.
TTCATCCTATCATCTGCCAAGTCGTTTTTGAAAATGCCTTTCCTTTTCCAAACAGTTTCCATGCTTTCAAATCATCAGCAAGATGACTAACTTAACTGTGCTCTGCTTCTCTAAACCAAGGTGTGTATTTGGCAGCACTATAAACAGATACATCAATTGGTCTACTTTTGTATCTCTTAAAAGGTAGTTGCTCAACCAGTGTTTGCTATAGTATTACAGTATTACACAGGTTTTGTCAAAGTGATAAGTGGTACAGCAAAGTATTAAGACAAAATAGTTGAAAGATCCAAGTTGGAAGACCCACGAGGCCTCTTAGGACAATAAGGTATTAGAAGTTCAGTTATGCTCCAACGCCAGACCAAGGAAGGCCTGGCTTGACTTAAAAAATTGTTCTAAAAGAGATGACAGATTTCTGGTTAGAATTCTATTTTTAAAAATGAGGGGACATCTAAGCAGTTATGCAGCGAAGAAGGCTTGCTAATATCAGTAAGCATAAATTCTCATTTTACATTTTTCATAATGGAATCATATTTGTACATTTTTGCTGCAAACAGGCTGTACTACACTCTTATCTGCACTTTCTCTTGCTTGCTTGCTTGATGAATACACAATGTGTAATAAATCTGTGTGTGTTTAAAGCAGCACAAGACTGAATGGTTGAAATTACACTCAGGGTCTGTTAGATGGATTTATGCTTCTCTGTAGAGGTGTAGTGATTAATACTGTAGTTCAGTGTAGGGTTTAACTCGCTGATTGTAAAAGAAACACCACGACGCAGGATGGATGTGTTGTACATTATTAAGTTATGTTTTGCATTATGTACATCCATTAGGCTATATACCTGAAGTACTGGGAAGGAGAGCGACAGAATGGTTCTACAAGATCAGACAATATACATCATCAATGGCTTCATTTGGGCTTCACTCAACAAACACCACCTGCATTGCAAAACCAAAAAGTTCTCCAGGCTAAATGTCAAAATACTATACATGCCTTCCAAAGAAACCCATTACTTTTACCAATGACTGTCACAAAAATTACTCATATGATTGTTTTCTAATCACAGTCACATCTATGGTTAAGGTTTGGTTCATCAACTGAAACTACTTTGTAAAGTAAGAGAAAGGTGACTGTCATGGTTCAAAGAATCTGAAGAAAGTCAAAGCTCCAGCAACACTTGTAGTATAGGAGAACTTTATTATCAGACCGACGCATTTCAGCTTGCGGCCTTCATCAGGGTCACCAGAGGAAGGCCGATATGCAAGCCACAAGCCTAAACATGTTGGTCTAATAGTTAAGTTCTCCTATACTACAAGTGTTGCTAGAGCTTTGACTTTCTTTAGACTTTTTTTCCCTTCTCTATTTACCTTGGAAGTAGTTGAAGTTGTGCCAGAAACCTCCATTCTGTTTCTACATGGCTCAAAGAATCCAAAGTTGGTAGAAGATAGGATGTGAACAGTGGTCTCGGGTGTCAAGATCAGCCATATTATCGCTATGTTGTTGCTCTGAAACATGTAGAAGCATCTGCAGTTTAAGCTGACTAATCACATTTCCTGCATAACTTCTGATGTGTTGTTACTTTTTTGTCAGCTCTGGTGGTTCTAAATCATAAATTATGGTTTATCAGTGTTAATGGTCTCAGTCTGCCCGCCTCTACTTCTTTCTGCTGATGCATCTGTTCCCTTTTCACATTTTTTATTGTTGTTAGTGTCTTTCCTCTCTATCCTTTAATTCAAGTTTCATGTCGGTTGGTCAGTTGTTCCACCACCTAAAGCAAATGTTAACATGCTAACACGCTAAACTAAGATCGTCAGTATTACAGTAACATTGTCGTAGTGCGTCATATCAGCATGTTGATGTTAGCATTTAGTTCAAGCAATGCTTCGCTTACGTACAACCAACCACAGCTGCTAGCATGGTTGTAAAATCAGATAATCCGATTGCTGGAAAATTGTGTGAAAACTTTCAAGACAGAACAGGAAGTCCGTATTTTTCATGTTCTCAGTCAGCATTTTGAAGCTGTGAGATCGGTCAGATAACTGATACTGTAGATGTGTATAGATGTAAAATTTTATATATCTGTGACGATTGTGAAAGAAGTCTATGGATATGTTTCTCGGAAGTTGCAAGTGGTGCATTTAAAGTTTTACTTTAGAATAAAGATGTCATATTTTAGGAGCTTTTAATATTAAATAAAATTGACAATATTCAATTAAAAAATGTCTGTTTTGTAGAGTGAATGCACAGTCTCAGTGTGTAATGATGCCTGATATAACAGCGGATCATTCAGGACCAAATGTCACAACAACCCAAGCATTTAATGGATATCTCAAATCTATACAAATGTAAGATTATTTATGAAGCTACAGTGTATCTGAATCAGACTGAAAGCAGTGATGTCTGTTCTTATGTCACAGATATGAGAGATAACAGAGGAAGAAGAGCAAAAACACCACTTCCTGATAGACATTGTGATACTGACACTGATCAGATCTCCTCATTCAAACTCACTCATGTCTTCTCTGTGCAGCAGGACTGGATTGTTATAGACTCTACGCTTTCTTTCTGCGCCCTCTTTCCTAAAGTGTGTGACCGCTCATACATTTTTAATGGCTAGTTGTGTTTTATGGTTTTGTTCTTGCTTGTTATTGAGATAGAAGGTTTAGCAGGCACTTGGGGGTAAAAAATCCTACACAACCTGAATGTAACAAAGCTGTGAAGCAATATTTTTGTAATCAGTATACCTCAATAGGATAACTATAAAACTACTACTACTACTACTACTACTGCTACTATTAAGTCACTATATTTTTCTGTCAAATTCTAAACGTGTTGATGAAATTCTCTATTAAAATATATTATTAATTTCTTAGAATATTTTATGAATGTGGGAATCAATCTTTTTATTACTGTTTTCCTCACGTTTGTCAGTGCAGCATAAGGACATAAAAAAACACACTGAAGAATTAACATACATTTTTAAATAAATCCCCATTTATGCTATTCTACTCTGTTTAGTTGTTTGTTGTCAGGGTGACTGTAAGTGATGCTGTTCCCTGCAGTCAGCTGACCGAGCTGCTGTGGACTGTTTTACCCTCGGGGAATCATGGCTGACACACTGATCACACTACAAACATTCCTGGTTTTCCACCAATGACGACAGATCAATAAGCTCCACAACGCCCCCTTGTCTCAACCCCAACCTCTCACCTCTTGAGGGTTTCATCAATACCAGGACGGACAGATGCTAAATGTGTCAGAGAGAGAGAAGAAAGAAAAAAATAAGGTCTATCTGTTTGCTGTCATGTGGTGCTCCCACAAATAAAAGACATCTAACTGAGTTAGAAGGACTGTTTAAAGGACCGGACCAGTGGGTTTTTCACATACAGAACATTACGGCAGACCATTTCTGAGGTAAAACAATTTTAGATTTGTGTTTTTCTTAGACAGGAAGCCGTTGGTTTCAGCTCATTAATCCATCAGGCGGATTTGTTATTGCTGTCAAGTCGGTTATTATTATGCGATAATGCGTTTGAAAAGATCTTTGTGTTAATGTGCAGTTGGGAACATAACAGAAACACATAAAGATAAATGTACTTTACTATGTGGCCACAGAGCTGCTGAGTAAAAGACTAAGTGTCTGCAGTCGTTTTTAATCAGTACACATCAGAAAATTAAGTTTTTACTTTTATAAAAATGAAGGGACAATTTGGCTATTTTCTAAGTCTAACCACAAGTGGGTCACAAGACATTTTTTCTGAGGGTGGTGCCAGAAGAAAAGTCATATTGTTGCATATATCAATTGGTTTGACTTCTGTATGTGGGCTATTTTAGGACATATTCACCTTGTCAGGTGCAGCTTGACCCCAAGCCCCCAGGAAGAGCGCTAGGCTTTGAAGTCTATTTGACATAGTGTCTAAACTGTGGAATTACAACTTCTAGATCTTACAAGGACCCAAAAAGCATTCCTGTAAAGCAGGAGATACATTTTTTGAGGGTCACACAACCCCCACAAAAAGACCTGTCCTATTTGATCTATTTGGATCAAAAACATTCAGAAAATCTAGAAGAACTGCATGATTGAATTGTTTTATCCCCCCTCAAGTTAGCTGGAGGGCTAAACCGTGACGAAAGCTGTCTCAGCTGGCGGGAAGTCTCTAGTGAGCATGCTATATGGGTGCTTGAGCCCATACAGCATCTGATGTAAGCAGCTTATGTAAATGGTAACATGCCTATATAGTACAAATGTTTACCAAAACATAACTAATCATTGAATGTAAAACTCGGTAATGCCACATATGCAACATGTACTTTGCAGATGCAAAATGCTGACATTCAATGTTTGTGTAATATGCAAGTATTTAGGATTTTTGCACATTAAATCTTTAGCATGCTATGTTAGAATTCAAAAAGTACTTTGTGTTTGATGCTCAGGCAGTAGAAGGGGTAGGACATCAGTTTGCTCCTCATGTCTATGTGTGTCATTTAGAGGAAAAACGGAAGTCGCTTTGAGCGTCTGCCAAATGTACGTTGTGTAAAATACTTTTTGTGTGGACTGCATTGCTATTTCCATTGTAGATTACTGGACATGTGTAAAAACATAACCGATGAAGATTGCTAATTAAATGTCTCAGTTTCAGTGTGGTTGGTGAATGACGCCACTCTGATTCTCACTGTACTGTCTGAGATACATTGAGGTTATTGTGAGGGGATCAGAGCTCCGGGTTGGTCACTGTCCTCCTTATAATAAAGCACAGTGTTATACATGCTTCCTCTCAGCTGAGTGAATTAGGGTCTTATGATCACCGGTCTAAATATACCACATTTGGCCTTGAGGCAAACAGAGAAAAAATGGTCCCAGACTACAACTGACTAAGATACAGGAACACATTCTTTCACATGAGAACTGCATTCCTCGTCCTACTTTGGGTACTCATGATCCCCAGTAGACATATTCTAGTGACTTTGGTCACCCCTGACCTTTCCTGTAGTGCCACCATCAGGGCAAAATGTTCACTTTTATCCATAAAATATCTAAATCTGATAGTTTGGTTTGTATTAATTTTGGTTTTGGATGTAAAATATTTGTAAAAAATCTGCAGAATCAGCATGTGTGTGTGTGTGTGGAGTTGGGTAGAAGTATAAAACAGCGTACTTTAAGTTAAATTAAATACAAGTATATCAAAATTGTACTGTGCTTTGATATCTTGCAGTTTTTTGTTATGTGATTTTCACTTGTTTTACTGCTCAAAATGAACAGATTCCTAGATTTTTGCTGTGAATAATGTACATGAATCAAGTGAAACTGATGTAAGAGTTTATATATATTCAGCACTTTTTCACATAGACTCCTTCCCACCCGCACTTAATGCTCAAACACACACACACACACACACACACACACATACACTCACATACACAAAGTTAGCATTTTCCCAGACATTCATATTCTGGTCAGGACGACCCTCTGATCGTCACTCCCATAATTCAACAGTGGGTAGTACAAGAACATACAGACGTCTTCTTCTGTCCCTTGGTACTTTTACTATTCATCTGAAAATGTTTGGCATGTGAAACTGATCATATCAGTGTTTGCTCGGTTTCCTCCTTTCTTTAATCTTTTATCTCATTAATCGTGTGATTTGCTGCTTTTTCACACACTCGTCTGCGAGAGCTCAAGCTGAGTGTCTCTGCATGTTCGTCTGTGTTAACATGCGTCTCTGTCTGTTTTCGACAGGTTTATTGCGGTCATCACTATGACTGATGGGGATTATGACTACCTTATAAAGCTCCTTGCCCTGGGGGACTCAGGCGTGGGGAAAACCACCTTCCTGTACCGATACACAGACAACAAGTTCAACCCCAAGTTCATCACCACAGTCGGCATCGACTTCAGGGAAAAGAGAGTGGTAAGTTTCCCGTCTTATACATTAACTACTTTTAGGAACAAAAGCAGGGAAATGTGCACACGTTTTTGGACATATTCTACGTTTTTGGTCTTTCTAGATTTGAATTGCAGCTAATTCATCTTCAAACTTTTTTCTTGAGTGGATGTAAATTTTTCTGATGTCCACACGCATACATTATACATAGATGATGGGAGTTTGGTTACCATAGTTACCGTGGCATTTGCCCAGGCATTTCCTTAGGGCTTTACTTCTCAAGGAACAAACAGTGGGTTGGGTCAGGTCTGGATTTTCTGCTGCTTTACTCCCACAGCTACTGCTGAGCTGAGTCACAGTCAGGTTATTTCAACTTTTGCAGAGAGATCAAACCTGGGTCAGAAACACCAGTAACCCAGGATGAATTATCTGTGGGAAATGGCTTTTTTTTTAACTAGTTAGATGTTGGAACAGTGGTTTCCAAACTTTTTGGTAATTGATCCAAAAAAAACAGAGCAATGTCTACTTACAACTCATTACAGATTGTTGCTCTAGTGCAAACATTTGAGAGCAGCTTAGCCCAAGAGTGTTAAGAGGGGTTTCAGAGCTATCCAATATTTCACAGGCGGGAAAAAAGCAAAGAATGGACCCTAACCCTAACACTTTTTAGCAACTGTGGCGCCATTAGCTCTGAGGATGACAATGTTGCTACGTTGGACAGTCCACCACTTTGGTCCAGAGAGAAATATCTCAAAAACTATTGAATGGATTGCCATGAAATTTTAATGAGGTATTCATTGGCCTCGGGATGGATCCTAATGACGTAGTGAACCCCTGACCTTTCCTTTAGTGCCATCATGAGGTTTTTTAGTGAAATGTCTCAACAATTGGATGGATGGTCATGGAATTTGGTACAGATGTTTGGGCCTGGCATTATAATTATGCTATCGACTTATCGTACAATAAGATAACTGTCGACATAATCATGTCTACATATGTACTTATCATATGACCTTGATCATTTTTTTAACCTCAATATTGCCACACTTCACATTAGCAGCTACTGAAAGAGGCTATTCATGTCACATTGGCTAAGCAAGTAGTGTCCTCCATTCCTCACTGTGTACGTCCTGAGTGGAGACTGTAGAAGAATTAAAGGTAAATAACTCTGTCCACAACAGTCTGTAATGACAGTCTGTGTTTTTATAGAAGTGTAGAACCCAGTCTCCAATCTCGGCCCCCCACCCCCCTTGCATTATTATGCTTGTGAGGATATAACAAGCCCAGACGGCCATGTGTAAGATCCAGTTATTTGAATCAGAGTGGGTGGGGGTGTCAGTGGTCACCTTGGTGACGCTTTGCCTTCCAAGTTTAAAATACTGATAGTGCTGCTTTAATCCCTGTGCTCCAGATGACTCATAGGGTTGATTATCGTTCCTCACTTCCTCTGTGCGTGTGTGATGTTGTGATGTGCTTGCGTGTGTTGATGTGTGTGTGTTAAGATCACACCCTATTTTCAAGCTGTTATATCGAGAGTCAAAGAGAAACAGACAGATGTGTGATGACAGCTGTAGTTCACTGCTGTCAGTGGCTCCTCTCAGGGTCTTTATGGGACCTGAAGCTGAATACAAGTTTGTTTAGTCTTCGTTCTCTAGCACGAATACTAAACAAACTTGTATTCAGCCAGGTCATTTAATGGACAGTTTTGATCGCTCCTCCTTTTGGAACTTTTCCTAGATCCTGGCTCAAGACTAAAGGTGGCTTGGTTTTGGCAGTCATTGACCCTGTTGACACCTGTCATTAACATGTGTCTTGGATGATCCGATCACAAGTGGACAGCTCTAAATACGTCACATCACACCTGGCATTAGAAAGCATCTCCACATGCATCTCGATTGTTACTTCCCCATTCTATAGGCAAATAAGCTTTTACATAATTTCCATTTGCAAAGTTCAAATGTATTTTTGTTTTAACTGGCATGGGGCAGCAATGCACTTCCTGTGCCTAGTGCGCCAGAAATTAATAGAAGTCTACAAAGACCTTGGTGTGTGGGTACAGTCAAAACCTCTTCGGCCCAAATGGAAATCAGACCAAGTATTTCGTGAGAATCTTGTTTTTGTGGTTTCTTCTTGTTGTTTTGCACTTTAATAGAACGCCAGTGATGCCAATGAGTATGTACTTTTGCTTAATCAGAGGGTTTTTTCTATCAGATCTTTTGACATCTGTAGTAAGATGCTGCAGATGTTTTATCACTCTGTGGTGGCAAGTGTGTTGTTTTATGCTGCAGTCTGCTGGGGAGGCAGCATCAGACACAAAGATGCAAGGCGGTTGGACAAACTAGTCAAAAGAGCTGGCTCTGTGATTGGAGCCAGGTTGGACACACTGGAGGAGGTGGTGGAGAGATGCACTGTCAAGATGTTCGAGGCCATCTTGAAATACCCGGATCATCCGCTACACAACAACTTTATGGACCAAAAAAACAGCAGTGGACAGCTCCTCTCTCTCCATTGCAGGACGCAGAGATGTAAAAGATTCTTCGCTCCTACAGCCATCAGGCTGTCTAATTCTTCAATAATTTACAGAAGAGCTAACAGACTAATTGAATTTCCCCTCGGGGATAAATAAAGAATTTGAATTTGAATCTCAGTGCATCCCCAATGTGTCTTGGAAGCATTGAAACTCATCCTTAGAGCTGTCCACTTGAGATCAGATCACCCCAAGACACATGTGAGGACCTTTGTCTCTCAGGCCTGATTTGATTTCATTGTATTTTCTGCTGTGTAAATTGCAATTTATCAAAATAAAAGTTTTGGTTTTGCCTTGCCTTGCAAAAAACCCATGAAGTGTGACAGCCTTTTCAGTCTTATTTCTTGTCAGCTCAAGCATGAAAGTAGATTGAATATCTCGCTTAGAAGAAGTTAAACGGTCTAAAACAAATGGTGTTTGACAAGATTAATTCGTAAAAAGAGGATTAATTGTTCAAGGAGATGATATCGTGACAGTCTTGATGATGAGCTGGGTAACATTTGGAATACAGGCAGAGAGCAAATAGTCATTGAGACTATTTAGTCATGCTAACTTATTCTTTGATTAGATGCAAGCTTTTTCTGTAGGCAAGGTTCTGTACAGATGTTTGTGTGTAGACATTAAATGCTGATACAGATGAAAGGTTATTTTGTGTAATAAAAAACAATGGAATATATGAGTACATACATTTATGATACTTTCACCATAACCCAGCATTGTATTGCAGCAGCACTCAGCCCCCATAACAAACTGCAGCACTGCTCTCACCACAGAGGCCTTACACTGTCAGATGCAAGTGTCATAATTTGCCACCTAACTTGAAGGCCAGTCATCACCTGGAAAACCGAACCAAACGCTTCAATCTTCATTTCAAACCCACTGCTCTGATAGCGATCGTGCGAACACACCCTTAAAAGAGCGTCAGAGAAAGTGACAGAGTGTCTCATCTGTGAGAGTCAGAGGTGTGAATGACGCCTGAGGCTTCTTGCAGAGACACAAACACTAGCAGCTGCTGCAGAGGGTTCATTATGACAGAATCAGGAGGACCACCGTCCAGATAACTGTCAGTCAGATATGCTCTACAACAGAGAAGTGATGATAAATGAGACAGAAGGGCTCAAATAAGATGGAATATAATCCTGGAGGTTCAGTTTGAGCTATAGATCCGTTATAGGAAATCGTTCACTTTACAAAGTAATCTACCAGGGATTAGTGCCTGTACTTGTTGGAGTGTTTTTTCTAGATGACGTGTGTGTGCTATAAAAGTTGAGCAAAGGTTCAACGCATGTAATCTATGTTTGGCTGGAATGTTGTCGCTTAGGGCAAGACTATCAAATTCCCGTTGATGTATATCTTCAGTAATATAACAGATATTTATGGAGCTCCCCCTGGGGTCATATGGTAGGAAAAAAAAAACTTGACTTGTAAATCCGTACCCTCAGATTCACAATCTGTGCAAACAGATTCAGTGAACAGACCTGCCTTGAATGGACTGCAGTGACCACGTTCACTCAGTATATTCAGTTTTAACTAGATTAAACGTCAGATTGCTGCTTGATCACTCTTCTTAATGTTGGTTTTCAGGTGAAAAGCACAATTAATGTTAATGTGAAAAGCTGTGAATCACATTTTTTCCTCTGGAGTGCAAGGAAAGGTCCATCAGCAGGCAGTCAGAGACCTCAAGGACAGCTGAGATGGGGAGCCAGTGGCTGTGGATTAACAGAAAGGAGTCCACCTGGGACCCCAAATGAGTAGATGGCATCTAGGGGGTGAGACCGGGATTGCTGAACCCTCTGGAGGTGTCGCGGGATGTTCAGCGAAACACCGAAGAAGGAGGGCACCCACTTGACAACCCACTGGATGCCATCACTCTCTTGACCATCCCACAGAGTCCTGGCAGCATGCCTTAAGTGTGCAACTAAGAGATAATCTAGTCCTACACAATAGATCTACCCTATTACACTAAATTACGAGTTCAATATGTCCATCTAGCTGCTGTAGGACGAATGCAGCCTAATGCAACAGTGGTGCAGAAAATCCACCTATCATGTTACTTTATGGTCGTTTTGGAAGTTGTAATTTTTGCTGCTGCTGAAATGTATTCTGTTATGCTAAGAGGTGTTTCTAATATTTTGTCCATCCTACTTACTGTATATAATTTAGGATAGACTAAATATTAGAAACACCACCAACCAGATACAAGGTATATGTTGACATGGAAAGTCTAGAAAGTAAAAGTCTAGTGTTGTTTCTTTCTCCTCAGATGTACACAGCGGCCAACCCCAATGGGACGACCGCAGGGAAAACCTTCAAGGTCCACCTTCAGCTCTGGGACACAGCTGGACAGGAGAGGTGGGCTGCTTCTATCTCACTTTCTATCCATGTGTCACTGATGGTATTGGACTGGTATGTTTAAATGACTTTAGGGGAACAGTCTATACAGTACTTCAGAGAATGAAGCATGTGGTTTTCAAGTAGCAGCCAATGCAGGTCACAGTTGAAGCTGCTCTGTCGAGTTTCTTAGTAAACAAACAAAAGTTATGTTTGCATTGAGTACTACTTCTCCAAAATGCATTGCACGTTCATTGAGGTCTAATACATGTGCTGAGTGCAGTTCCTTCCCCATTTGCATTTGCAAAGCTGTAAAGTATTTTAAACCCTGCTTTGTTTACATGTGTGTTTACTAGCTTGATGTCTTGTTCTTCTTTTGCAATTGTCGGTGCAGTGTTGTGTTTTTCTTGCATTTCAGCCACCTGTAGATTACTAGAACAGTGTGAATTTGCATGTAGATTAAATAACTGTATACCTACTGCATATCACCCAACCTTTATGGTCAAAGCTGAAGTGTGTCCAGTTGCTGTCTCTAATGTCCGGTAGCTGCTGCTACAGGAAATGTCCAGACCCCAGTTTTTATTTTACAAGTTAGCGTGTCAATAATTTAGCTTGTGTGTTTTGATTTAAAGACAATATTAAAGGGACATTTTTGCATTTTTAGAAAAGCTTAGAAAGATACCACACTCATATCTGGCCTTTTAATATGTAACTTGAACCAGCAGCTAGGTAGCTTAGCTTAATAAGACCGGTAACTAAGGGAAACAGCTAGCCTGGCTCTGTCCAAAGTGAACAAAATACACCTACCAGCAGTGTTGTGTGTAACGCCTTACAATGTAACGCATTACTGTAATCACAGTACATTTATTTGCAATGCAGTAATTTAACGTGGGTCAAGTGAGTTTATTTGAGTGTGTTTGGCCCGTGAAATGCCGTTCATATGCATAATGGTGTTAGCAAGGCCAGTCTCTTATTTTGATATATTATTTTAAGGCAATTATTATTTGTACATGATGGTAGGTTAGAGTTAGGGTTAGCCAAAACTAATTTTATTTATTGATATATTATTTCTACACATCATTTCAGCATGCTAAGGAGTACCTCGAAAGTAATGGGTTATCTTCCACAGGGAGTAATTGAGTAAAGTAATACATGTATAATACATTACATTTGTGAGTAATGACCCCAACATTGCCTACCAGCACCTCTAAAGCTCCCTGATTTAAGATGTTACGTATATATCTTGTTTAATCTGTACAAAAACTGACATTTTAAAACATTATGTTGTGGTTTTATGGAGGATCATGTGCTGGACTATTTTTGGTGAGATACAGTGACTTCTGCAGCCTCCGCTTACCTGACAACCTCATGGTGACAAAAGTGCTCCAGAAAGTCACTAACTAGTATTGCCACTATCAAAAAAAGATCGAATGATGCCTTTGAGACCTAAAAAAAAAAAAAAAAAAGTTTTTAGGTCTGTCAGTTCATCCTCAATATTTTCTTAATTACACTAATATGGTGTATTAGTGCCAAATTGGCAAGTCCAGTTTTGACAAAGTTTGTAAAATGATAAAGTTCACAGCTAAAATCGAGCATGAATTATCACACTGATCAGTTGGACAGGGAACAGCAGTCAGAGCATGTGTGTGTGTCATATATCAATCATCAATATGTCTGTGTGGTCTTTAATTGGAATTGGCCTCGATCTGTTTATAAAAGATGACTCACTGAAGGATGAGTCAGTCTTAGTTTCATAATTTTTATAATGATCTTTTTTCAATATGTAACAGAGCAGATTTATTTATATCTTATGAACTGATCTTGTTGATCATTGAACTGTGTAATTGAAGTCATTATTACATCTGTATGATCAGTTCATCAAACTGTTTGCTGCAGATATCATTTGAAGTGGTCATTGCTGAGATGCCAGCTGCTGCTCAGTTACACCTGTTGATTTGATTTTGGTGAACATGTGTCCTCATACTTATTGTTCAAGCCTCTCCTGTAATCTGGAACCACTGTAGCGTTATTTGGTTAAGTGCAAAAAGCATTTAAAATGTACAGTATGTCAGAATATAACTGGTTTCTGTGTGTGTGTGTGTGTGTGTGTGTGTGTGTCTGTTCCAGGTTCCGCAGCCTGACAACAGCGTTCTTCAGGGATGCCATGGGGTTCCTGCTGATGTTTGATCTCACCAGCCAGCAGAGCTTCCTCAATGTCAGAAACTGGATGAGTATGTTGTTAAAGTCTTGTTTTTTTTAACGTGTTTTGAAACCTGCATTGCTTCCGCTCAGGATCCTGTCTACTGCTGTTACACATTAATGGGTGCAGTTTTTAACATGTGATTTTTTTTTGTGTGTTTTTTGCTGTTTATTTGTGTTGATTTCCAGGCCAGCTACAGGCCAACGCTTACTGTGAGAATCCAGACATCGTGTTGGTAGGAAACAAGGCGGACCTGGCCGACCAGCGTGAGGTTCAGGAGAAACAGGCCAAGGAGCTGGCAGATAAATACGGGTATGTTTATTAATCATGGACAGAATTTATATTTCTACACTTTACATACAACAGTTTATGTTTACAAGATAAAGCCAGGTGACAGGATCTGTCTTTGCACTTTTACTGATGACTCCATTACTCCAGTTTTGGGGTATCTCCATACATGTCTTAATTATTATCACCATATATTGAATTAACGTCTCTCAGGTTAGGTAACAAGTGTCTACAGGTGTGTCTGTAGTATCTGTATGTATTGTAAATCTTTTAAGCATGGGCAGGTAAATTAAAGTATTTATTCAATCACTTAAAATATGTACTTCATCTTTTTGTTATTTCTGATTCATTCTGGTTTTATTCTGGCTGTTCTCCTGCCTGTTACTATCCCTTTTGATGTTTTGTGCTTTGTGCCCAATCGTAATTAATTTTTAAATTTGTCAAACATATACTCATACAGTACAAGTACATATGTTCATATATTTCTTCATTCCTAGTCTTAGAGAAGTAAAGTTTAGGCACTACACTCTACACAGTCCTACAGTGGACCTCTAGTCATGATTTGCTTTGACAATTGTGACATTACACACACACACACACACACAGCAGACAAAAAACCGGGGTATTTTATGAAGAGCAGGCAGATTGTAAGACGAGCAGTGAGGCAAAACAAAACATCACTGACACATGTGCAGCAATGACATCTCAACAATTTCTTTCTCCGATTTCTAACTTTTACCTCGTCTAACAGGAAGTTAGACGACTAAAAATCATTTCCTGGTGTCATTCCTGCCTGCCAAGACCTCCGTCTGATGTTGCCTAGCAACAAACTTATGTTCCAGGAAGTACTAAGTGCTGTTTTAAACTTAAAAATGTTGAAGGCTGTACAGTAGGTGGAGTTTAAACGAGTCTGAAATCCGTCTGTCTGTCAATTAGTCAATAAAATGTCTGACACTATAAGTTAGAAAGGGTTTTGTATAACAATGAATCAATGGACAAAGGAGCAATAACATCTGATAGCTTCACATATAAGAAGCTGTAAACTGAAATGTTGTATTTCATACATTACTAAAATTAAATGAATATGTTATTATACTGGATGAACTCATGAAAGTATTTAAAATAAAAGAGAATTGTTCATGGGAATAAGAGCACTTCTGATCTGGTCACCTGACCATCAAAATAAATGTGGAGAAGGGGCTACTGAGTGCTATTGTAATGTCATTAGTTAGTTATACCCACTCAATGAAAGCACAGAATAGTAATCAGTCAGAATATTGCGAGAATATACACACATCTGTCCTTTATGTAGCACATAATAGAGTGGAATGACAATCATCCACTTACAGCTCTGTACAAATTAGACACTGTGCAAGTCTTTCATTGTTAATACATCATTTATAAGTGAAGAGCTTTATTGAAATATAACTTAAAAGGAGAAATTGCACAATGGCTTACATGATGAACTTCCTTGTTTTCATATACATATACTCTTATTATATTATTGATGAATAATTAGTTAAATAATTAATATGCTATTATATTTAGTATTTTCACTATTTTGACTCAAACCAGTGTTGATTACGCTGTTATAACAGTTGAAAAACTGCATTAAATTGACTAAAAATTGCCTGAACAGTGCACTCAGTTCTGTGTTTTAGGTACTTGCAAATGAATGTTGATAGAAATGAAATAAGAAAAAGAAAAAAGAAAAAACACCTGATAGGATTCCAATGTTTTGGACCTTTTAAAGGACCAGTGTGTATAATTTAGTGCTATCAAGTGGAACAGATGTAACAGAAAAATAAGATTTTTGGTGCTTTGAATAAGCCCTACAGAGGGAGGGGGTCTTCTTATAGAGGCCACCATGTTGCACCACCATAATACAAAAGCCCAGAATGGACAAACCAAACTCTGGTTCTAGAGAGGGTCTTTCACGGTCTTTCACGGCACTTTAAGTTCTCCTACATGCTTGGAAGAAGAGGCAGAGGTGTATTCAGTTGGTTGCAATCTGCAAACTCAGCACAAAATCTTAGAACTGCTCCTTATAAACAAATATTTCTGCTCTTGTTCCTCACAGGATCCCGTACTTTGAGACGAGTGCAGCGACGGGAGCAGAGGTCGACAAAGCGGTGATAACGCTGTTGGACCTGGTCATGAAGAGGATGGAGCAGTGCGTCGACAAACCGCCCGCTGAGCCGGCCAATGGCAACGGGGCCACAAAACTTGACGCTGCGCCGCCTAACGAGAAGAAATGTGCATGCTAGATGAAGAGCCGATTCAGGAAACGACCAGTCAGCGCTCCTCTGTCGTTTGTCCTTTCTACTCGCCACATTCCTTCCTTTTTATACTTTCTTCTTCTCTGACATCTTTGCATGTTTCTTTGTCTTCTCCTCTTTGCTCCCTTCTTTCTAAAACTAACCATTATCCATGTTCTCCTCCTTTTTTCTTTCTTTTCCACCCTTTTTTCTACCTTTTCCACCCAAACTGTCAGACACTCTGGCAATGAAACAACCCTATCTCCCTCTAGTGGATATTCAGGCTAATACATTCCCAGCCTGTTTGCCCTTGGGCTCCATCCATGCTTGAGCTCTGTTTAGAAGGAAATTAAAACAGGAGGGGACAGTTCCATCACTGTCAGACACATAATGTGCCTCATTTAAAACCTGCAGCCTGGGAATTAAGCTGTGCACACTCCCAATTTCTCTGCTATAAAGCTGTTTTAATGATTTTAAATGGATCTAAACAGGCAAAGGAACTTGAATTTGGATTGTTTAAAGTCCGATCTACTCATCACTTTGTAACAAGGGAAAGATTTGACTTTCTAAACACTTCCTGTTTAGGCTGTCACTGGATGACAGGCTGTGTAAATTGCGTCATTGTCCCCTCCTGAAACTTTTCCTCCTGGACCAGGATGAGCACATGTGTGTTTTTACTTGTATTTTTCCCTGTTTCACACTGTTTCCTGTGCTGTACCTTTATTTGCCATGTGTGGCAGTTTGTCAGCGTTTGAACCAGTTTGGTCTAGTTCTTGGATGTAACACATTTGCTTAAAAAATGCACCAAATTGTGTGGCTGAGGAGACAAGCTTGTTACATAAATAATTTGTGTCAGTACTCATTTTTAATAGTCTTGGCAGAATTGTTGCTGTTCAACAAGAGAGGAGAACCTGTAGCAGCCTTCCATCTATGAGTTATATATAAACCTGATGATGCTACTTTTGAGCCGTGCCGTTATCTGAAAATTAAAACTGACCCATCAGAAATTAGTATCCATGGCCATAATAACCATCCATGATTTGTCTGCATAATGTAGCTAGCAGCTGACTAGCTAGCGTAGGATATCCTATTTTAGCTAGCTGTGTCTACTTGTGGCACGCTAATATTAACAAAAGCAACTGAAATTAGTATCCATGGCTCTAATTTATCGATGACGATGTTTGCATAATGTAGCTAGCAGCCAACTAGCTAACGTGGAATATCCACCCTTTTTTAGTCGTGTCTACTAGCGGCACGCTAATATTAGCAAAAGCAACTGATGAGTGTTTTACAGTAAAGCCAGTCTACAGTGTATACAGTAATGTTCATATGGAAACAAATCTATCAGGCAATGGTAATACAGAAAAAATAGCATTTTTGTACCCGTCTTCTTTGCCTCTTAATCCGCAACAGCTAGTTGTAACTATTTAGCTAACGCTTATTTGAAGGAGGTTTTTTTCTACAGTTGTCCATCTATCTGACTTTTGATACCAATACATTAGCATGTGGTATGTTTAGCTAATTGTGCTTATTTTAGGAAAAGGACTGTATGCTCATAAATTCATGCTGTAGCATTAACATATCAAAGTTGACCATTTTCCTATTAAGGATACTTTTACATTTTCATTAGTGTCTTTACTTCAGATTATTCAGTTTGAAAACCTAATGTTTCAGCTAGCGCTTTTTAACAGCCTGGCTGGTTATAATTTGCTATTTTGCGTGAACAAAGCCAACTCCGCTAGACTTGGCTGATTGCAGATTTGCAGACATTATACTGTTTAAATTGTAGGGCTAATATGGGTACAGCATGGCACATGTGCAACGGAGGAAAAAACGCTGCCAACATTGTACATCATGAACATTTGTTATAGACCAGGATAAACGTATTGTTCCAAACTGATCTACTGCCTTGGCTTTTAAAGCATTATTTCACTGTGGTTTCACAGAGGGTTGAATCTAAGTTTGAGACAAGTCAGCTAAAAATACAGGCTGCTCTGGGGACCATTATCACTGCGACTTAATACAGCCTAAAAAAAGACGAGACAATGGCTAACGTGGCATTTTGTAATAAGATTGGCTGAAAATCAGATGGGGGGCAGGGATCACCTCAGTCTGGTGACATCAGATCCTCAGAGCAACTGATTAGATTTTGACCTCATCTTTTCTTCACAAAAAAAAATCACACAAAGTGAAATATCGCTTTAAGGCCCCATATATGTTAGAATATAGAGTGACCAATTATTTATATTAAAAGAATTATTAAAACATAGATTATTACTGTTGTCATTTTTTTGTTATATTCTTTATATTTCACACACCCTTTTTTTATTTTCATGTAAGTCAAGAGAAAACCATCCAGCTGCTTTTATACTTGTGATTCATTTTTCACTGCTTCAGTGTTCTTTGAGCTCAGTTGTCAAATTAACCCAGAAATTTCAAATTTATTGACAAAATGTGTCTCTAACATGAAGAAAACACACTATTTTAAACAATTTGAAGAAGTATAGAAGTTTTTAACACACCTTTTTATTGTTGTTGCTTAACACTATCATTGTTTTTCCATTTGATCATTTAAGAGTTGTTTTGCAGAAAACCAGCGAAATTCAAACTAAACCAAATTACATTTCTCTTAAAAGGCTGTATATTTTGCACCTGGACGCTATACTTGAGCACAATGAAAAACATTCATATTAATTGGCCATATAATTGAGTTGAAAATTTCAGTTTCTCTAAATACCAATGTAACTCAACAATTTCCCTTAAATCAAATCACACATTGATCTGCCTTACATCATGAAAAATGTTCAGATGTTGATTTGCACATGAATGAAGATAAAAAATATTTCTGCTTGCCACCTGTTGGCATTTTAAGCATTTAAGTCACAGCTTCATCATGTTTAGCTTATTAAGATCACTGAAGGTTGATTTTCAAAGTGTACTGAAAGTGAAACCAGTGGCAGCAACATGGGTGAGCAGTAAATGTTGCTATTTAACAGCAAAAAATACTGCTGTGGTCTTTTAAAAATGATCAAATTTAAATGTTTGATTAAATGTGTTTGGGTTTTTTTTTTCAGTAATAGGCTATTTTTGTATCGTGCATTCCATTAAAAGACCCTCAGTTTATGTGTTGTAACACTTTGGCTTCACCTCGCTGTCACCTTTAATCTGCCAGTGTGCCAAAAAAACAACAAAAAAAACAAGGAAACACCACAAAAAAGGAAATGGTTTTCTACAAACCCAAACCTCATTCTGCTGTTCACTCAGAGAAAAACTGCCTTCACATTTAAAAAAATGTTTTGTATGTGTGCGTGTGTGTGTCTGTTTTGTTGTTTGAAAGTCATGTCGTCTGCCAACATCTGATCACAGTGCCATATTATTATTATTATTATATTAAACACTCACAACCTTTCAATTATAACATATAAAAACCTTAACAGATTGATGTAAAAAGACCTAGGAGCCTGGCTCACATTATAACATCATCTCCTACTTACTGAGCTGCATGGAATAGCTCATGAAATCCTTTTGATACACATTGTAGGTTTTATGTTTTGTTTCATATACATAAAGTTCTGTTACAGTGGAGCAAGAAATTTCAGTAAAAATGTCTCCAAAGATTCACCTGGATGATAGTTTGATTTAAAGCTGCATTAACTGAATTTTTGTCCACTTATAGGCAGTGGAACAGCATTAACATATTATCAGCTTGTAAAGTTATGTTGAACAGACACAGAACAACATTATCATCCAATTAAAGTTGTGTTTGTGTCCACCTGATGAATGTAAAGGTAATATTCATTCTCCTTACAGCTCAGGTTTGGTCTCCACCATCTACTGAGAATAATATATTTCTCCCTACCCTTGTCTGTCCACCGTTTGTTGCTGGCAGGTCAGTGCAGTGGTTTTATCAGAGCCTGTTTGCTCAATACAGCTGCATTAAGACCAAAACTATGAGCTAAAAGAGGCCAAAATGCTCAGTATAGTGCTGCAGAGGTCGTGCTAATTCTTTGTTGGTCCACTATGAGCGCCAACTTTCACATTACACATAGTTGTATCATCCAGTTTTTCTATAAAATCATTGATTAATGCAGCTTTAAAATGTCTTACAACTGTCTTTTAAAATTCTTAAAAAGCTTAACAAGTGTTTCATTAAAACCACTAATCAGGTTTCTCACTTGTTGCATGTTATTTTGAAAAGTATCCATATTTTTGGTAAAAGTTGGGTGCAAAGGTTAAATTATTAGACACATAAAAAAAGACATATTGGTTACCTGAAAATGTCATGCAAGGCCTTACTGATCAAAAAGACCCAGCTAATGTAATTTTTGTTCATTTTACAATGAAAAAAAAGGTGACATATCAGCTCAAATAGAGAAAAGAGACAAAATGATCTACATTGATACAATTCATTAACATAACATAACAAGCATTAACAGAACAAAGGTAGTTATGATTGGCACTGCTTTTCTTAGTATTTCCAAATAAACAACCATTTGCCTAAAAACCTTGAACTAATGCCTTTTTAATGTGACAATCTTCCAATTTGTCAGCTTTTATCTGAGCTTTCCTTTTTACGTTGCGCATCATATTTTCGTCAAATTTCATTCAAATGTGTTCTTTGATGCCTTTTTGTTTCAATTCAGTATTCAGTTGTGCCACACTTGTATCTGACATATGTTTCATGTTTCTCTTGACGCATCTCCTCCGTAAACCTTCTCAGTCTTAAATGTAGTTTATGAATTCACTTTAAAAGTTTACACTGTTTGAAGAGTCATGTTGTGCCTGTTATTAACTCTTCTGTCTGATCCTCTGTAAAGTTTGTGAGCTACTGAATATTTTAATGCATTGTTGATTATAGATTACAAAGCAGATGCAAAAGAGAATGGAAGTCATGATGTTGTTCTTTTGTGCCCGATATATCGAGACAACTAACCGATCCAAGTACCTCTAAGAGCTTTTATTTTTGGAAATCCTCTGTGTGAATTCTCTCTGATGCCTGCGGTTTGTGAACGTTTCAGTTTTCACTGTGTGTATCGATGCCTGTGTGTGTTTGTTGGGTTTGTTGCACTGTCAGCATGTTTGACACCATGAGAATGAAATGACCTGTGATGCGTTCGGTGTTTCTGATGTCAGAGCTGCAAATAAATCTCTGTGTTTGTTTTATCCTTCGAGTTTTTTTTCCTCCCCCTTTGACATGGATGATGTGCGCTGTTTTCATCAGAAAAGAGAAAAAAGAAAGCTTTTCTTTGATTGGTTGATCTAGAAGAGTCTGATAGCAGCAGCGGCGTGGCGTTTCTGTGTCGATCGGGTGTTAACAAAGGCATTCTGCAACTCTACACAAAAACAAAATACTATATTTTTATGTTAGTTTTCATCATTCAAGCCCTGAAATATTCATTTTTAGCTACAGGATCGAGGGATGGCAGTGTTGGTTGGTCTGTTTATCTCAGCAGTTTGATCGAGACTTAAATATCTAAGGCTATTTTACTATTGAATTGCCATAAAATTGTGTACAGACACTCATAGTCCCCAAAGGATGAATTTCACTGACTTTGGTCAATGGACTTTTCTTCTAGAGCTACCATCAGGCTCACAACTGTGGTTCTGAGCAAATATCTTGACAACTATTGGATGAATTGCAATGGGATATAAATGATTATTTGTGGTTCCTAGAGGATAAATTCTAATGTTTTCATTGAAATATCTCAATGACTCTTGTGTGGATTGTCATGGGCTATGTTAGAGACATTCACTGTCCCCAGAGGATCAATTGCAATAACTTTGACACGGAAGAGAGAGGGGATATTCATTGTATGTTTTTTGCAATCTCCAACCTCACAACTAGAGGGCACTAAATCATACTCTGGTCCTTTAATTTCATTCATGAGCTGCAGTGTTTCTTCAGTAGCTTTAGCTAAAGTGTCAGGAGGCTAACATTTGTTTGCATGTTAATATTTTACATTAACATACACACATTTGCTAGCATTTTAGAATTTAAAGTTTTATGAAATAGTTGAATGAAACACATATAAACACATTAGCTTGCTAACATACAAGAGGAGCCCTTAAAATGGGACACCTTGTTTTTACCATTAAAAAAGGACCAATAAAGTCACAGGAACGCCCCGCCATGACAATGACTATCAGATCATTATCAAAATGTATGACATGTTTATCAGACAGCAGCTTTGGTGAGAGTTCCCCAACATTGATTCAGCTTCTTCTGTCACATTTCATGAAGTGTGAATTTAATACATATTTCTGTTGTTTTCGACATAGAGGCTGAACAGTATGTCCCGTTTTAGTAAAAATATTAATACATATAAAATCATTATAAAATGAAAAAAGATGGCTTTTTGGTTATCAAAGTGTTATAAACAGCAACTGAACATGTTTAGGTATGTTTTGATGAGTATCTTTGTAAAGTCACTTGTTTGCATTTTATTCAGCTGAAGCATTTGATGATGATTAACTGACTTTGCAGTAACTTCATCCACGCATTGTAAGATCTGACAGCTAATTAAAGATGACTTAGTACTATAATAAGTTTGGAATATGTCGAGTTTGTTGTTTTTGTCTGCAACCAGAACATCATGCTTCATCACTTCACTGCGTGTGTATGTAGGGACACAGCTGGTTAGTCAGAGCAAGGTCATTGATTATAACAATTAGGCATTTATTCAAGTTTTATTGTGATTGACAAATTAAATCACAATAAATTGGCTTCCTTAAAGAATCAAGCTGCATGACACTAGGGCTTTTCCCAAATGCTTTTCCTGATATATTACCAGCAACTCAAATTTCTCCTCAAGGTTCAATCCTTGGGCCTATTTTTTCACCTTGTATCATTACTATGCAGATGATATTCAACCTTCTGTACAGTACCCTTTATAAAGAACTGATTAGCTCTAAATTATACTACTTTACAGACCTTGATGAGATCAATGTGTGGTTGACTCATAAAATCAAAACAACTGATTAGCCTACTTAGTAAGGCCTTAGCCTTACTTGGATGTAGGGGTGAAATCCTTGGAATTACCTGGCTCCTTTACAAGATATTCATCATGATCATGTTCAAGATGTTCTCCCGACAATTCCTCTTGCAGCAACTAAATTTGGCAAGTTCTTTCTTCTGACAAGGTGTCCAATTGTTCTTTGAATTGTGGAGTTCCTCAATGCTCAATCCTGGGGCTTTTACATTTTTTAATTTGTATCATTACTATGCAGATGATGTTCAACTTTCTGTACAGTAGCCTATATAAAGAACTGATTAACCCTGAAATGATGCTACTTTACATACCTTGATGAATACCTCACAGCAACTATGTAGCAACACTTGGATGTAAAATCCTTGTAATTATTTAGCTACACAATTCTGAAACAAAGTAGCATGTTTGGAAAGTGAGCTGTAATGCTTAGTTATCTGTAGTAAAGTGGCTAATACATGTTTAACAAATAGTACTGTATTGCACATTCTTGCTCTAAATATTATCAAATTACTTCTGCGAGTCAACCTTTCTGTCACTGCCTAGTCTGTGATTACAGTTAAGTGATTTTGTGCAGTTGCTCAAACGACTTTAGACAGTTCTCTGACAAATGGGTAGAAAAATGTATGTAGCCCTGTGGCTCTTATTTCATTTATTTACAGAGATTAAAATGTTTTAAGTTGATAATAAATAACAGTTCATAAGGCATAAATATGTTTTTAAAAAATGTTGGATTATAACATGTAAAACGTCATTCTATGTACAGTTAAAAAGTCAGAGATACAAGTGTGTTGTTAGTTTAAAAGCAATTCATAGTTGGTTGTTGGCACAGTGAGCAGGAAAGTGTTTATTTTTGGGGCAGTGGAGCATCTTCTTCTTCTCTCATCTTTGTACCCTCAGTCCTTAGCCAATCCTGTCCTCACCTTGATCAGGTAGGAGGTGTTTTGCGTCAACTACGGCGCATCAAAGATAGTTACGGCAGAGCCATTTTATCGGCGTCAAGCATAAGAGCTAAGCTGTAAGCTGTATATTAAAAAATAAAGTAAAACACTCTAAGCTCCCAAGACTGACGAAGAGTCGTCGCGTGGTGGAAGTGTGTGTACTCTGAGAAGCTGTCAGAGGTAAATACATGTGTTTTATGTACTCACTTTTATGTGAAATGTGTAAATACGAGCTAAAATGCTAATCGCTGCTAGCCGTTAGCTCAACATGCTCATAGCCTTACACTGCTACTTTTGCATTGCGACTAGCAATTGCTAATTTGTGTAGTTTGTATACTGTGGGGTTTCGCCATGAGTTAGCCTGTAGTTTTGATATTAAAGGGAGTTATCTGATTCAGGACTGGACATTTGCCATAAGGGAGAGAGTGAGGACCGGGAAAGCCCTGGACCGTGAGAGAGACTGTAGCTGCTGTACTTGAGCGTGTGGTTTCTGCATCGTGTTGCCGCTTGCTTCACCCTGGCCGCTGAAACCTCGTGCCCTCTGCCCTTTTCCCCCATCCTCCACTCTGACTGTTGGATCTGTAAGTACTTGTGCACGTGCCTTTTAGTTATGATGGTTAAACCCAGTGAAGCGGCCTTTCGTTTTTAGCCTCACCGCTCACGAGCATCGACCGGTGTGTCAGATTAACTGGTGGCTGAATTAACTGGTGATTAGTCGGTGTCTTTTGAGACTTTACTAATGTTACAGACACAGTATTCTGGAACATTGATGTATGTGTCAACTAAAATACATGTAAATACTAGACCTCTCACTACGAACATTTCATTCGCTCTCTGGTCGTTTAAAAACAACACGTGTGGGAATCGAACCACCGACCACTATAACTATCTACGTGTGAACCGGTGTCAACACTGTTACGCCACGCAGAAATCAAAGACGGAGAGGAGATAGTCACATTAGTGTGTGAACCGTAACAAATCCAGATCTAAAACATGAGTGCATCGTGATATTGTTTTTTGCAACCATTTGATATAAAGCGGTCCAATATTTTTTTAAATAGGCTACTGGCTGGCTTTTTCACATTTCATTATTTACTGCATCCAAAAGCAAATCTTTAAAAATGGGCAACACGCCAGCTGTGGTGTAGAAAACACATAAATGGAGTCTGAATTAACTGGTGATACTCCGCTGCATGATGTGCTGAATAGTGTTAAGAATATTGTTGTAATTGGAGATATAAATGTGTGCAGCTTTAATATAAAATATAATCAATGGTATACACATGGAACAAGTTAATCTGGGTAAATCACGCTTTGCCACAGCTGACTCCACGCTGCTTTCGTGTTGGGTGTGCACATACTCGAGACTGTTTGTTATACACTGTTAGAAAGTATCAACAGTTTTGACTTGACATCAGTTTAATAATGATACTTAATACAAAATATGAGACCGAAAACAAGAACATTTTATGAGAGATTTATTGATGTTAAATCGATGAATCTACTCCCACTTTTGTATTACTGGATCTGTTGGACTGGCACTATAGACACCGAGCAGTTAACACCAGACAAAACATGGTTTCAGCATTATGACAGATGAGTTAGCGCACCAGAATCCATGTTGAAGATTAATAGTAATTGTTAGGCCTTTCAACATACTGTATCAGCAGGCATTATCAGTACGAAATCGCACAGCGTGGCTGCACAAAATTGGTCACAGTTACATCCACAGATAAACTTACAACAAACACTCAGAGTTGTGTCCTGTTAACCAAATGTATATGGGCTGTTGTACCCCTGTAGTGATTTTAGCTTTCCAGACCTGCACGTACAATTTATTCAATTTCTGTGGCTGTTTGTAAACATCAAATTAACAGTCACGTCTTTTGATTAACAGGTGTGCTGAATTGCTTGAAAATATCACTGTGATGAGAGATAAATGTCTATAGCCTTTCATATAACACGTTTGATGGTAAATAACATTACAGATGTTGTGTCACAAGTTAATCTGGGCGTTACGCTATCACAATTTAACACGGCTAACAGCTAACTCCACACCACGTTCGTGCTGAACACATACATACCTCAGTGTACGTTTCATTTATAGGCTGAGGGACAGTAGAAGCAATTCTTAGGTCGACTTCATATTAGATTCATGACGGAATATGAGATTGACAACAGGAACATTTTTAACTGATTTAATGCTAGTGATGTTAACAGTATTTTGACCAGGCATCGACACAGTCACCTATCACCAGTTAATTCAGCCACCAGTTAATCTGACACACCGGGCCTGCAACGTGTTAACTTAATTTGCATTTATTCTATAAACCCGGTGTGAATGTGTGTGTGAGTGTGGGCTGTGGACACTTTAGCTTATGGTCATTTTCACCTTCTTGTGGGTTATAACTGATTGATTGAGGGTCACAACTGTGAGATCAGCATATTGTTTTTGAACATTTGTACCAATACACATCTAAAGATCAACAGTGAATTAGTTAATTGTGTAATAAATAATTGTTATTGTTGAAACTACATCTGTTTTAATTATAAGGTTTATACTTTGTGGTCATTTAAAATACAGGTTAGTTGTTTACTTTAAAGGGAAGTACCTAAATTTGTGTTACTTCTTACATATTATTGGAGGCACCGCCAAATTATTTCATATTCATATTTAGTTCTTTACAAGCATACTGCGCCAAAACCAGACGAACTCAGGCCCCGTTCCAGTGTACTACAACACCCCAACAATTGTCAAATAATACTCATTAGCTACCTGGGGCTGGGGTTACATGTATATGCATTTTACTTATGGTAGAAAAATATTAGCTCTTAAAGTAACCATGTGATGGTTTTACATCTACATTCGGAAAAGACAAGAAACACACAAACAATACTCAAGAGTTCACAGTGGAAGAAGGATTTATTTAAGAAACTTCTCGCCAAATGAGAGACAAACAAAAATAAATACCCGAACAGAACATTAGAACCAGCAGAATGTGAAGTGTGAGTATAAAAAATAAGTTGTGTATTTTCATTCTTTTTACATAAGTATTTGCAGACAGTGTCACTTTCTTTTGTTATGACAAAAGATAAACCAAAATACACAAATGATAGTGTAGCTATTTTATACCCAACAGCTAAGAATGATCTGAAACTTTCAGAGAGAAAACTGTTTTCAAAAAGCAAAATACACCATCAAATGTAAACATGACAGAGAATCCAAACTGCATCTAAATATTAGCTTCATGTGTTTACAACAAATGTCCCCCAAGCAGAGAACATGCAGAATATTGTTTCAGTTTACTTTCAACACAGTCAGAAGGAGGAAGTCAGTTTTCTTAAGATTAAACCATCAAAGAGCCTTAATGAAACCAGCAATTAGGCTTCTGCTGATTTGAATTTCATTACCCGACCCTGTGTGTCAAATATTTCCTCTAAACTAGAAAACATTGAGCAGATGGTACAGAGAACCTTCTTCTTCCACACTTTACTAATTTACTGACATACATCTTGTATCCAGACAGTATTTACAGATTACTCATGAGACAGAAAATGTCTCATTTGTTGCACTTTAAACATTTGCAAACTGTATTTTTAGTAAACATATTGCTTTCCATCCTGAGTTGTTTAAGGCAACCACAGTCAAAGACACACAAGATGCATTTCAAACAAAGTGTAAAATGAGATTTCCTTTTTTTAATTTTTTTTTTTCGGGAGGGGGGTTGTTTTCTTTGTTACTAAAAAATCAAATCCCAAAATGTTATCAAATGAACAAAACCATCAGAGGCGTAGTGAGTCAATACAGCAGCAAAAAACCCTAAAAAACAGCTCTAAAATCATATATTCCATTCTCTGAAATTATTTTTGCCCTGCACGCAATTGCAAATACAGAAAATTCAAAAATCTTCAAATGAAAAAACAAAAAAGACAAACACAAAGAAGTATTCAATATAAATAATATCCTAAATGTTGCTTAGTTGGGAATTTTAAAAAAGCAACAATCACATCCAATGGTGAGATCCCTTCTCCACAGTTTCACCTTGTTGAGTGTCATATGTGTACTGGTATGGAAAATGTTCAAATACTGCAGATGGATGTGGCCAGCTCACATATACATGTTATACCAAACAGCTATTCCCTCCTTATCAAAGACCTGTCAGCAAAGCGCCATTAAAAAAATAATAATAAAAATGCTGCTAAATCTGCGATGACAATGGAATTTACAATCAACCAGTGATACCTTGATTTAAATGTGTCACGCTCCAAACTGAAGTCTGCTGGTGACTGTTCAGACCCAAGGCCGTAAAGCTTTTGTGCAATTGGATGACCTATAAAACTCACCCTACAAAATCTACTTCTGGCTCTTTAAAGCTCCAACTAAATTCTAACAAACTCTAGCTGTCTCTACAAAGACAGATGACTAACTACACAGTACCTTAATCAAATACTTATCATCACCTTATTGTCCCCAGTAGGTTTTCCCTTTATGTGTGTCAGCATCTCTTTGCACCAGGCTCCTGTACATTCATTTCATGCTCTTTGGTAAACAAGTAGATCATGATTCTAGTGCATATTCAGTGATAGAATAATGTCTAACTTTATTGCTTGACAAGTCTTTCACATTGACAGTGAAGCTGAGTCCACCAAGAGCTTCTCTCCATTTATATGTAAATGGAAACTGGCTACTGTTGTACTTCTTGATCCTACCAGAAGAGGGCGATACATAAATAAGGTCTTAATTTCCCACAACGTTTCCAGGAAAGAAGAATACAATTTGGTACAAATTATATGAAAAATACTGTAGACACACAGCTCAATTTCAGTGAATCAGTGAATTAGTTCCAATGAATTGCTAGCATGAGCATGAAAGATCAGTAGGTCACATGAACATGCATAAAATATCATGTTTTTCTACGGGCAAGGATACAATTTAACATGCATGGAGAATAAATATAAAAGGAGCAGTTATTACGAGTAAATTAAAAATGCTGTCTTTGTTTCTTCTATCATCAGTACCAGAGTTCTTTCCAGGAAACCTTCTGGAGAATTATTAGGAAATGACTGGATCCATAAATAAAGTGAGCCAGTAGTGTTGAATGAAAAGATCCTGGTGGACATCACATGTTGCTTCTTTTTTTCTTCTCAGAAAGAGGCCAAAAAGCTAACAACACTGTAGCTGAAATGAGCATCTGCCATTAATTCTGTGTTTAATGCCGATGAGTGAATATAGTTCAGCATGAGTCAGAGAGCAGAATATCTCTGACTCAGGGTTTTTAAAGATCAATCTTTGAAGCTCTGAAATCACGAATAACGCCAGTGTGCAAGTAAACTTTTACTGAAAGAAAAATGTCTCTCTTATGCAACTTGCAGACCTTTCTTGTGTATTAACATGATATAAAATAGTGGTGATGTGTTAAAAAAAAAAGTTACATGTGAGCACATCCTCTCTGCACTGTCAGTGTAAAGATGTAGCCTGTTTTATGCTTTTTAAAAACTGTACACGCTGGCACACACACTTGTTTTATAGTGAGGGACGGTGGAGTGTGACGGTTTACGCTGTGGACGAGGGGCTTGTTTGCTCCCTCGGCGGCTGATCTTCATCTTCGTCGTCGACGCTGAGGTCAAACCTCAGGTTATCCAGAGTCTGACGGATTGACAGAGTCTCCTTACGCCTGGTGAAGAGAGACACAGACAGATGTTATCTGAAGGTATGTGAATATGAGAGAGGGAGATGAGTATAAATATGATACATCTATGACCTTATTTTGCCGTATAGAAACAGTACTCAGTATATTAAAGACCATCTGAGAATTGACACGGTTCTGCCTGTCTGGTATGTTGTGTATTGAACTATAAAGATGGAGCTGTACACCACCTGTTCAACACCTGTACATGTGTGGAACCAGACATTTAGCCAGTGGACAACAGTTGATAATTACCTTCTATGCTACACTGGCACCTTTACACTGATGTTAATTACTGTGCATTGCCCCTGTTAAAAAAGAATACACAAATAAACCCAAATATGTATATGTACTTTGACTGCAGGTGTTGGTCGAGCAGCTGCCTCTGCAGACGCCCGCTGTTCTCTCTCTCCTCGGCCAGCTCTCTCTGGGTGTGGCGGTACTGCGCCTCCTTCCTGCTCACCTCCTCCTCCGCCTCGTTCAGCTGACGCTTCAGGGAGCGCATCCTCTGGGTCATCTGGAGGACCAATCACAGAGCTCCGGTTAGTTTGGACAGACACATTGAGCGTAACAACAGAGGCATAAAAACAGCTCTCTTCATTTAATTTGATGTGCTGAAGCTGACTAATTAACACTCTATATTCCCTGTTGTGTGCATGAGTCATTATGTCATTATACATACAGTAAATAAATATCTCTGTGTGCAACATTTCACTGCATCATACAAATATGTCTCTCTAGAAATAGCATTAAGTTATCTGTGTCCAGAAGAGTTGATTAGAATAGTCTATAAATATGTACAATTATTAAATTATTGATACATGAACTCCTTAGAGCCTCATCTCAAATCCAGCACGCTTTGGAAAAAGACATCTTTGATTTCAGTGAGGCTATTCTGACTGAAGACACACCATTTGGCTGTTTTGTGATGCTGTACTGCCCCCATGTGGTGAGAGTGTGTATGTGTGTGTTTGTATTACCAGGTCTTTCTGTTCAGTAGCTATCCTGTGCTCCTCCTCCATCTGATCGCTCATCTCCTTGATCTTCCTCTCCAGTTTACTGATGGTGTTTGTCAGAACTGCTTTGTTCCTGCACACAACACACACATATTAACCAACAGCTCACTTTACAGGAATGTAGTCAAATCTGAACTATTCTGCCAATCATGCTGCTGGAGTTGTTCTACCTTTCCAAGCAGCTGTTCTTCATGAATTCTAATCAGTCAGCAGGCTTTTGGAACATTATTGAGTTCTGTAATCCATCATGCTTAACATCAAGTTTGTTAATTATGGTCAAAGTTAAATTGTATGTGGTGTGTGATTGGTTGATGGATAGGTTGGCAGATGTGGTGGACTACACAACTCAAGCATGTTTCAATAGTCTGCTTATTGAATCTATCATCTACTGATCAGCCTATGAAAATGGACAATTAAAATGTAACTTATACTTGACTGGCAGGTAGAACAGAGGTTTGTTAAAAATAAAAAATAAAAATAAAAAAGTCACGTGACTGACCTCTCCTCAGTCCTCAGAGTGTTCTCCAGTTCTTTGACTTTGCCCTCTGCCTTGGAGATGGCATCCTCTTGAACTTTGGAGCTCTGAAGCTCCTCCACCTCCATACGCTGCTCACGGAGCTGCACACACACACACACACACACAGATATTTTTATTAGAGACAAGCTATTTGTTTTAGGAAAAATACACGCATTCTTTACACTACCGGTTTAGGGTTATAAAGTTGTGTTGGGGACACAGGCAAATGGTTTATGATGTTTACCCAGCCCTTCATGCACCCCCATGAGCGTTTTTGTTTACTCTTAACTTAGCTAGGTTTCAAGTGAGGTCAACCTGTCACGCACACATAGTGATGTATGAACTACAGGTGTTAACATCATTGTGTACTGTGAGGTGTATATAAACCGTCTCCACCTAGCATGCAGTGCACATTCTGTCAGAAAGCTTCCGTGTTATTGATAGATGTGACTACCTTGGTGAATAAACCAGATAGACAGTTATCTAGTTGTTACTTCAT
This sequence comes from Scomber scombrus, assembly GCF_963691925.1. Lineage (NCBI taxonomy): Eukaryota > Metazoa > Chordata > Actinopteri > Scombriformes > Scombridae > Scomber > Scomber scombrus. The sequence goes on from NC_084984.1 coordinate 25,010,280, forward strand.
TTGTTTTACAGAAAATTCCACAACACTATTAAAAGCACCGTATCCTCTTTTCTTTTGTTCTGTGGTTGTTAATTATCTTTTTGTTCTATTTCATTGTATTTTTAAATGTATTTATTGTATCATTTAATTTGTTCTACTCTTTTACATTATTTTATCCTTATCTCTCTATAGTTTTATCCTCTTATCTTATTTTATTTGTTGGTTTCTTTTGTTTCTTAATCTCTTTTTTTAACCTAGTTTGAGGCCAGCTTTTTTACTTTTTCTTTTTAATCTATTCAAACCTTGTTTTTACTCACTTATTGTACTTATTTAATTATTATATTTCTTTACTTATTTTATTCCAATCTTCTGAGCATTTTTATTCTTATTTTGTCTTGCGTGCATTAATCTCAATTTGTCTTTTCATTTTGTTCTTTTTTTAAATCCTTTTCTTTATGTTGTCACTTGTTCTGTCTTATTATCAGCTTGTCAATCAACTCATTGTAAAGTATTTTGAACCACACTAGCCTGTATGAAAGGTGCTATATAAATAAAGTTTGATTGATTGATAATTATTGAGATGCTTATCTTATTTTTTAACTTTTAAATATTCAGTATAAGTCTGAGGAATTTGATAAGAGAGATGGAGAGAGGTGTTGAGAGGGGGGGGAAAGGGATGTCATTGAAATCAAAAAATCTAATTGGGATTAATGTAGATGAAAAGAAGAGGTCACACACACACACCATGTTTCCATCACTTCAGGGGACATTACATTGACTTACATTCATTTACTGGACACCTATCCTAACCGTAACCATAACCACTACATGCCTAATCTTAACCCTTATCCTAAACTTAACATAACCCTAAACTTATATTAACTTTAAATCAAGTCTTCACCCTAAAATAAATCATTTACCTTAAGGGGACTTGCTTTTTGTCCCCATAAGACAGGCGAGTCCCCATAACATAACTGTGTGAACAGATTTAAGTCCCCACAACATTAGGAATACCTAGTACACACACACACACACACACACACACACACACACACACACACACACACACACACACACACACACACACACACACACACACACACACACACACACACACACACACACACACACACACACACACACACACACACACACACACACACACACACACACACACACACAGTACCTGTCTCTCCAGTGAACCCTTGTCACATTCCAGCTGCTCGTTCAGATCTTTCTGCTGAATCAGTTTCAGCTGCAGTTGCTCCGTCTGACAATAAACATGAAAATGTGTAAATAACCAACATAATCACATCAGTCAAACTGAATTAGGAATATTTTCAGTGAGCTCATGGCGTGTTCCTGGTGTGTTTACCTGTTCGATAGCTCTCTTGTGCTTGGCGGCCCATCTCTGCTCGCTGTCCTGCAGCTCCTCCAGATCAGTCTCCAGGTCGATCAACTTCTCCTGAGAGAGACACAGTTACAAAATAATAAGTCACCATTCAAACAACTTTTATTTGACACAGCTTCTGATCTGAGGTCACTCTCTCACGGTGACAACTGTTTGTCGTCTCATCAGCAGAACGTGCTCAGCCTATTTAGAAATGGGACAGATTAAGTATCTTTAGAAATAGCTACATGATGAATATTTGGGATTATGGAATTAGCACGCTGATTGCTAAACAGGATTTGCATAATTAATACCCCATTAACCCCAAACTCTGATGGTTTGCATGACTGATTAATTCAAGTGGACATCTCCCTGTTTGAATCATTAGGTCATGTATGTAAAACACAATGTGAATCCTCTCTACTCTGAGGCTGGAAATAGAAAGTTGAAAAACTAGTTGCTATTTTTTTTTTTTTTAATTCATCCAAAAAAAGTGAATCAAATTATTCTTTAATTACAGATATCCTTTTTTGGTTAGCAGTCTGCAATCCTGCACAGGTTAATCATTTTTATGTTGATGCTGCTTATAGCTGAAATTTATATACAGTCAACAAATCCCACAAAATGAACAAAAAAGTATTATGTGTTTATCCAAAGCCTGACATATCTTATTCCTCTCTGCTGAAGAGCTCCAACGTGATTGAAAACACATCAGTCAGCCACACTGTTGCACTGGGTGACATGTTCCTTCATTACCACGAACACACATCATGCCACCAAATAGTCACTAGAGCTCCAAATGTGTATTAATCCGCTGTGGGAAATAGTCCCCAATAAATACTTTCTCCTGTTGAGTAACATTTCCCTCAGAAATCTAGCACAAAAGCATTCAGAGCAGCATTTAGACATACATTTATTTTATTTGAAAATTTTCTAGAAATGCATTTTATGTGATTCAGTATTCAATTTTTTACTTGAAAGCCTCTAAACCAAATTTTAATCATTTGTCTGAACTGTTTCTATTTTTTAGGACATTTTTTCCTTCATCAGACAGTGGACTATAGACAGATGACTTTTGTTGTGATTTGGCGCTATATAAATAAAGATTGATTGATTGATTGAATGTGGGAGTTTGTGGTAAAAATGTTAAACCTTTACCACCAAAAAAGCTTCATTCCTCTGTTTTTAATATTTTACCATATATTTTGGCCCATAAAGCACTTTGAAACGAGTTATGTTAATTCATTAACTAATAACTGAAATTAGAACGCAGCCATGTTTGAGGTTACTGATCAATACCTGAGCCTGTTTGAGTTGTTTGGACAGGTCTTCTTTAGCCTGGTTAGCGCTGTGCAGCTCCATGTGGAGGTCGTCCACTGTCCTCTCCGCCTGTTTACACTGCAGCTGTATCCTCTCTCTCAGCTGGATCTCCTCCTCCAGTGTCCGCTCCTTATCAATCAGCTTACCAGACACCTGCACGAAAAGATGGGAAAACACACAGATCCTGAAGTTGCGTTCATACTAAAGATGTTCTCAACTATTATCCAATGACGTTACATCAAAGTGACACCAAATATCCAAGATGCTAGAACGTGTGACATGCATGTTAACAGGCTACTTTAGCGTGACGTGCTTAAAGCTGATTGGAATTCTGAGTGTCATGTCATCTCAAGTGGAAATAATCAAGTGGAAATACCTCTCCCTGCAGTCTGTCCACGAGATCCTGTAGTCTGTTCAGCTCCTGGTCCTTCTCCAGCAGAGACTCCTCCAGCTCCTCCACCCTCAGCTGGGCATCCTCACGCAGCTTCTGCTGCAGGCTCATCTGTGCTGCAGACTGTGTGGACACCTGCAGAGCCTCGCTCAGCTGGAAACACACAGAAACACATTAGTAATTGTACACATTCACCTGTGATTACCAGCACAGCTCTAAATATGTGTCGCTTGGGGGAAAGCTTCCTTTACAGGAGCATGATGGTATCTAATGTACTGCTGGGGAAAAGGTGTTTTTGTTCACTGATTACTGGAACTATACTTTGACACTTTCTGGTTTTTATTTGGTCAGATGAAGCTGTGTCTGTACCTCGATCTCCAGTCTGTCGATGGTGATGTTGAGATCGGACGTCCTCTTGCTTCTGGTGTCTTTGTCGACCTCAAGCTCCTCCAGCTGTCTCTCTGCAATCCACAACTTCTCAGCCAGAGTCTTAGCGTGCTGCGTCTGCTTCTCCAGGTTGTCCTGAACACACACAATAACATATTACAAGATGTATTTTCATTTTTAACCACTGCTGTATTTGACTCCAACAGGTTGTAAAAAAGCATTTAGGTTAACTTTACATCCTTCAGAATATTCATGTCTGTGTGCTGGTATAAAATTGTACCTCTGAACAGGAAGTGAGGTATTTTTGTAATCATTTGATGCTGCAGCTGTGAATTCTGACCTTCAGTCCAGGGTTTCACAATTGTGCCACGTTATCACACAGATTTAAAAAGGTGTGTATTTCGTAGGTGGAGACGGTATTTACCACGTCTTTTCACACACAGGTCTTCAGCTTTTATTCTTTCTAGTTGTTCATCATTGTTGCATTTGTGTAACTGTGTACCTCAGCATCCTGGATCTTGTTTTTGAGGGACTGCTGGAGGAAGTTGAAGGCGTACTCCTGAGTGTTGGCCTCCACCATCACGTCCCGGGCCTCCTTCACCTCAATCTGCACGCAACAAGACGAGTCATCATCCGAACACACTCGCAACTACAGTATCATCCATCTATCCATCCATCTATCTCTTCATACCTCCATCTCTCTGAGTTTCTCTCCCATGGCTTGGTTCCCTTTCTCCATCTCTACCATCTGCTCTGTCATCTTCTTCATCTCGATGTTCAGCTGAGCGTTGGTCCTCAGCAGGTCCTCGTTGTTCACCAGCAGGCCGCGCATCTCATACCTTTAGAGAGACATTTATCGGACTGTTACGTGTCAAACTTAAAGATTAAACAGAGACGACAGAGAGGAGTGAAGACAAAGAACAAGAGGAGAATAATGTAATGCCAGCTGAAAATCCCATTTTTGGTGCACTCCAGAAAAGTAGCACTGGACTGTATGATCAGTATACTGTGACATCACTTGTGGGAGTGGTTACGTGTAAAAAAAGGCTTCAAACTTTCAGTCAGAGAGGGTAGTTCAAACAATAGTTACTCTGTAATGAGACTTAAAGGGAAACTCCACTTTACTCTGTAACCACAGTAAGAACATAATATATAATAATATAATATATATGAGAAAGAGAAAAATTGGATTGAACAGCAAAGACAACAGGGAAAGAAAGAAAAAATGAAGGAAAAAAGAAAGAAAGAAAAAAAGACAAAGAAAAAAGAAAGAAAAAGAGAACGAAAGAAAGAAAAAGAGACAGATAGAAAGAAAAATGAAAGAGAGAAAGAAAGAAAGCGAAATAAATAATGAATGAAAAAAGAAAAAGAAAAAAAAAGAAAGAAAAAAAGGAAAAAGAAAGAAAGACAGACAGAAAGGATGAAAAAGTAAAAAGAAAAAAAGAAAGAAAAAAAAAGAGAAAGAAAAATGAAAGAGAAAGAGAAAGAAAGAAAGCAAAAGATTGAATGAATGAAAAAAGAAAGAGAAAAAAGAAAGAATGAAAGAAAGAAAGAAAGAAAGAAAGAGCAAACCATAAAAAAGTATCATGTCTGACCTGATCTGGTTCCTCTCCTTCTCCATCTCCACACTCTCTGCTTCCAGGAACTGGTTACGCTGGAGAGGACATGCAGTACACCATCAAATATATTGTTATTCTCTTCTAGGGTAACCAAGGTTCAAAGTCTGGAGCCAGTATACCGACTCAAGACTTATGCTCAGTCTGCTGAAATAGTCTTGATAATATTAAGTCTTTAAATCTTTATCTATCAGCACCAATCCCAGCATCACTTCTCTCAAACCTTCACTATGTTCAGTCAGGCATCCGTATGACATGATGAGCCCTACCTTCTGGCAGGCATGCAGCTGTTTGGTCAACTCCTCTATGTAGTCTTTCTTATTGGGCAGAGTGGAAGAGCGCATGCTGTAGTGGGTGGTGGCAGGTATCACCTATATATAAATATACAAACATGAAAAATAACATTAGAATGTGTGGAAGAGGTTATAAGAGTGTGTGTATTAACTGTGTTGGTGGCAGTAAACGTACAGTGTTGACAGTGTTGACAGTGTTGATCTCAGCCCTCCTCCTTAGGGTGTCGTAGGTGGAGAATCTGGGGCGGGAGGAGATTAGGGTGGCAGGGGGCACAGGACTGGTGCTGCGACTGTTGAAGGTGTACAGGTTCATCTCTGAGGTGGCAGGAGACAGACCGCCCTGTGGCTGGAGAGGAGGAGGTGGGGGGCACAGGGAAGGCTCAATAATCATGACTCTACATTCTAATTAAAACATCAGTCCTGTTCCTTACTACATTTTTAGTATCAGTTCATCATGTTTATGTTACAGTTAAAAAAGACTCTTCTAACAGGCTCTTCTGCAGCCCCTCAGTTCAGCCTCTGTCTGAAACAGGTTGTTTTAGCTCCTGTCTTCTTAAGGACCGCCTCCCAATAAGCCCTCTCTGTTCTGATTGGTTAGCTTTGAAATTCAGGCCACCCATGATGCTAAGTCAACAAACCATGGAACAAACTACAGCTGTAGGATTTCACAACTTTTTCTCATCCTTGACTTAAAATGTCAACTTCTCAAATACACCCGCACATCAAGCCAACGCTGAATGGAGATATGAGAATGGACGATGCAAACAATACATGGAAAAACCTTAGCAACAAAAGGAAAAAAGACATTTTTCTTTTCCCGAAACATCACAAACCTTGAAGTCAGGCATTCGGTACGTGGGGTTGTAATCCACGGAGAGGGCTGAGGAGTAGGGACTGTTGAACACTCTAGGAGGGCTGTCAACAAAACCCATCTGTAAACAAACAACACAACACGGATGTCAGACATCCGACCAATAAAGAAAGGAGACAGAGAGAAGGAAAACAGGAAGAAAGGTGCACACTGAGGGCAAATTCAAAAGTGCAAGTGTAGCCAAGATGGTTGGTGTGCTGAATTTATTTGGTTTTCATTCTGATGTATAAAAAGAAATAACGAGAAGTGAGACCGCAACAAAGGCAGAGTTGTAAACTGCTGCCCAACAGTGCTGACCAGAACCCTGTTAACGAAATATATTTTAACACTGAAATATTTTTTTACTTTTTAACTTTTCTAAATTGATATTCAGATACAATTCAGATTCAATAATTTAATCCAAAACCTCTGAATACACCACAACCTTGTTAGAGATGCTCTTTCTTTAACATGATTATTACAAAAGCTGGAAAAATGGTATTATACTAATGGTAGATATGTAATTATACTAAAAGACATATTTATAAGACATGTTATTTCTTTAACAGGACGATTACATTATTAGCTTTAAATTACAAATAATTACATGTGGTGACTTATGGTTGATAATAAATGATTGCATTTGTGTCATTTACTGAATCATGTCATATTGCAAGCATGCATGAAAGGTGCCTTTAAAATAGTAGATTACAGATAGTTAGATGCAAGACAAAAGACATTTGACAGTGCATCATTCTGAGTTTCTCAATCATAATTTAACTTGACTGATTAGGATCTAAAAACAGTTAAAGGAATCCAAAAATATAGGTCATCACGACGGCTAGTAAGAAACCTTAAATCTGTGTTCTCTCCAGGAGATGGTGCTGTTCAGTAACTGGAAAAGACACATTTTTGTTGATAAATTAAACATTGATCACTTTAAAAGGAACAATGAATATGTTATGTTAAATTATTGATGAATTGTGTGTCAGTCGAGTTACTTGCAGTATAAATAAGGAATAAAGGATACATTTCTATTTTTGTCATTTATTGCTAAAAAAGTCATGTTGCAAGGTGCCATATTAAGGGAATTAGCACAAATAGATGAGGGATAAAGGGGTTCTTAGATCAACATCGCATCACTAACTGTTGTCGTGGAAAGAATAAGATAAAAGGCTAGAAAAGGATGAGAAAATGGAGATAAACCTTGTGATAACAGTCAGATAATCAGGATGTGAGGGATGTTTGTACCCTGGAAAAGATCTCCACTTTTACTTTTAAGTCCCAAAAGTGTAATTCTTGAAGGGAGTATCAGCAATTTGGAACAACAGATCACTACTCTGGAATGAAGGAAAATGGAACTTCAATTTAATTACACGGGCAGAAGATGATAAGACTTATTGGATAGATGGAGATTTTTTCATTGCAGATTCATAACAGACTTTTTTTCCAGGAGATGGCACTGTTTAATAACTGGTTTAGTGTTTCTGGAGTCGTTGTTGCCCAGCAGTAAAACAGCATGTGATTATCATTAAAAACTATCTCTAATCTGGCTGATCTGAATCACACACACACACACTTTCACACAAAGTCCATGATCTACCTCACCCACCCGATCAGACATAGTGTCCCAGTCCCGTGAGGCCAGGGACTCTAGAGACCCTCGGTAGTGGTTGTCCCTTGGCCGGGAGGTCTCCCATCGGGCCAGCCTGGGGCCGTTCTCTCCCACTGACCCTCCGCCTCCTGGACCATCTGCATCCCTGCTACTCAACCCGTTGGTCTTCAGCTCGTTGTTGAGGAACAGCTGATATTTTGGGTTCTGCATGGTTGTTGTGGATCGGGGTGTGATGGGCTCATCCTCTGACGGGCTGTCCAGCTGCTTGTTTAAATCGAGTTCAGACTCCTGGAGGAGAGGGGATGAAGTTTGGGAAATGGAGATGAATTAGCCTGGACATTCTCAGTTATTTACAGCAAAAAGATGAATGTGGTACAAGTGTATTATAGGGGAAAGTAAGAGAAAAGTTATTTGAGATGCAAGAAGTTGACACAGGAATTGACCTTTGTCAGGAAAAGAAATACAGAAAATTAATGAAAATCAGGTTGCACAACTCTACTTAGCATACATATTTTAAGCTATAGTGCCTTTATCAAGGTGCTAAATAAGGCCACCTTGAGAAAGCACTTTTTATGGCCACTCAGGAAGAATGGCTCCACCACAAGCTGACAGACACAAATCAATGAAATACTATCAGCTTGTACAGTTATTTTGGGTATTGTGTTATTTCCATATCCAGCAGACGCAGAGAAAAGTGATCATCTCATTGGACTCTTGTTTGTTTAATATTCACTCTCCTTTTAGCTCAGTTTCAGTTGATGACAGAGCAGAGACTGAACCAAACAGTAAAACAAACAGTGCTACATAACCAAAACTATGAGCTAAAAGACGTTGAAACACTCTGTAGAGCTGCAGAGTTGCTGAACTATTCTACTACTCTTTGCTACCTCTTATAAAGGGAAAGTATCAAAACACATTTGGGAATAAAAGTTTTGGACTCCAATCATGTGACTTATGATGACTCAGACCAGAATCATGAATCATATGGTAAAATACAAGAAGTCACAACTTTAACACAGATGATTCATGACTTCACTTGGACTGTAGCCTTCTGACTTGTAATGATCACTATCACTGTCTAACTCTTTATTTTCCTGACAGCAGTTGAATCAATCCAACAACAGGCAATCACATTGCATGAGCAGGAAGAAAAGGTGTGTTTGGTAGTGCAGACAGACAAAAAGACAAAAAAGGTTTGTTGGTACTTGTTGGACTTGACTCTGGACGTCAGAGCCACAATTTGAGACTTACTTGTCAGTTTCAAAACAACAACCTTTCTTTTGTGGTACTTTTAAGAATCAACTGTACCTCCATAAATTTACATTTTACTTTGCATGTGATGTTTTCATTTGAAAGTTACTTTGCTCATACTTCAGATAACATACAACAAAGCCACAATAAGCTGCTGGATTCCAAATAGAAACTCAAGCAAACAAAATGAAATAATGCAAACAATTTTATCTGTCCCAATCCCATTTCAAGCAGTATGAATCAACACAATCATAGCGTGAAGATTTGTCATTATTATTTTGGACCAAAGACAAATTTGGCAACATGTGAAGATCCTTTTCAGGGAAAGAATCAAAGAGAAGGAGTGAGAATTAGATCTGGGAGTCTGAAGGCGTTTTGATTAGTACGATTGTTGAGAACATGCTTTAGAATCTCGTCGTGGTTTAATGCTTTCGAGTCATTGTATCGATTGGGTACGGCACTTGAATCATGCAAAGAGATGCATTTAAAAACCTGCAGTGCCATGCAGTTGTGCCATCTTCATGCAGAGAGCTTTTGGTCTCATGCAAGGACGGTCGGTCAATCGGTTTTTGTTTTGCTTACCGATCCCATGCCAGAGTCGGCCACAGAGTCTCTACAAGAGTCTGTGGTTTGTGTTTTGCTTCTTGCTTCTGAATCATTCTTCTCAGTGCTGCCTCCTGCTGGACAGTCGATTCTCGCTGTTATCTGACTAGTGTTGTTGGTTGCCCTGAACGCAGGAGTCACTGTAATGCTAGGAACCAGACTCTCGTCTTGTCTGCTGAGTGCCGGTATGGACGGACTAGATTTGGACATTGAAGACTGATGAACCAAATTGGAAGCAAACTTTGGGACTTGTCCTGTTCCGGAAGAAGTGCTTTGTAACAAGCCAAAAGAAGAGTTGTGATCCGGACCCGAAAATCTGGTAATCAAGTTTTTGATGCTGTTGGCTCGGTGCAGATATGAACTTCGGGAGAGGCCTGAGGGTGGTTTCTTCTCACTGGCTCTCCTGCCCTGCTCTGCTTCCTCTTTGTTGGTGGTTTGGTGAGAATTAAGTGGCGAATGGTAGGAAGAGGACTCAGATGCCTGCTGAAAGAGGCGGATTCCCAAAAAAACTGTTAAGCAGTGTGTTAGACCAATGTTGCAAATCAATTAGCAAAGCTGCTTTTATGACAATGCTGAATAATTTGATGACAGTTAGTTTACACAAACAATACATAAACCTCCAATGAGCTGTTAGATCCAAACACATCATTCTTTTTATTTAAAGTTAAACTTGTTAGAAATGATTTTCTGACCCTGAAAGCAGCACTTTAAAACCAAGTCTCTAGCTCTGGGACCTTTGTGTTCTTCTCCCTGTCTCTATGGATGTTGACTGTTTAAAATGCATACATAATGACGTGAAGCCCAGTGTGTTTGTGTGTGCGTATGCGTTATATCCTGACATAAATCCCTCTTGAGAAACTGCAACATCTGCTCGCTCATCTGAAAAATCAACCCCACCCCCCCCTTCCCTTCCCTCCCCAACACAACACCCCACTTTCTCACACAGAAATAATTAGATCAAAATGTAGAGAGACCGACTCCAAAAATCCAAAAGTCCACCGGAACTCACAAACCAAAAAGAAGAGAAAAGAAGAAACAAAAAAATGTTAACATTTTTCATACATTTTTTTTGCCAAAAGGCCACTCGAATAAATCCAACTTTAATTAACAATCACAACAAGAAGGCCGATGCCACTTAGAGAAATGAAGTGGCGTACGTCCAGGGGGTTTAACTTTCAGGGCTCAAGAGTCCAAAGCACCGACTGTCCTTAATCCAGGGACTCGCCTGGCCGCCTCCCCCGGGGATGGCGAGCCGAGGCCGGGGTGAGAGGGGAGCCGGGCCCTGGGAGAACTGAGGGGGGGGGGGAGGAGGTGGGGGAGCGTCTGGGGTTTAGGATCACTGCTAATCACAGCGGTATTAAAATGTTTACAGGCTGTGGTGGGATTAGCTGTGAGCTGATGATTTTTTAATGTTATTATTTTTTGCCCTGTAAGCTGAGCGAACTCTTCTGGTCTCCCAAAGAAGGAGGAGACGGGGACACAGTGGTCGGTGATGAAATGTGTCGTGTTGTGGCGTTTCTGTCAGTACATTTGAGTTTCACTTGATAAGGAAGAGAGGAGATCACTTAATAAGCAGATAAAGTCACATGAGATTTTTCTGAAATAATTATAATTTCTAATCAATTTTTATTATTGTTATTGAGATTTTAGAATCTGAGAATTTGGGTAAAGATATTAGATTTTACCCATAGAGACAGAAATGTTCAGACTATGTGAAAACTGTTTTTCCTATGTAAGACAGCAACAATTATTTTTATACACTGAAGATCACATTTCTTTCACATCAGTTTATATTCAAATATAGTTTAGATATTGGTTCTTATTTTCTGATGAATAAACAATTTATTTTTTGAGGCTAGTTCTTTTAGAAACCAAGATAAGAAATAGGCATCAACTTGAACCTGAACTTAAATTGAGTTCAAGTTGGGAGACGAGGAAACAAACATTAACCAAAAACAGTCACACAGAAAGAGCTTCATTCAGGAAAACCACGTCCACATTCCCCAAAGTCCTCAACACACACACACACATACACGTACACACATTGGTCCTCCATTCCCCGTGGCCTCACTACAGTACAGACATATGGTGGAGAGCTGTACACCATCTGACCCAGATAGAAGACAGCAAAGCATCCCGGGAAATACAGTGAATGCCTCGCTGATGTTTGGTACAGAAGCGCTGCAGGGTTTTTCTCAGGGATAAAAGTTCAGTAGACGCGGTCAGCAGCGGGGCTGTTTGAATGTGTTTTTCTATTTTTACCTGATGAAAAGCTGCTCTGATTTATTATCAAACAGCAGTCATAATCTGAGTATGAAATATTATCATTTCAAAACCAATTATGACTGATATAAATATGTTTTTATGTAAGACAAGTATTTTTTATTATTATTATTTTCAGCAATACTAAATGAGAGGGAAAAAAAGTCTTTTGGAATTAATCCTTACATTTTTATATCTTTTCATCAGGTTGAGTGACTTAAAATGAACTAAAGCTAACTAAAGCTCCAAACCCTACATACTACATTTCCCATAGTGCAATTCAATAGCATATTTTTGTTAGACTCTTCCAAACCCCACACCTCCAGCTTATAACAAAACCTCTCTGTTAAATTCTGCAGTCTCCAAGCTGACACAACCTTGATGACATCACTATGACATCATCAGGGTCACTTTCGTAAAGCCTCTTCCAGTCACAGAAGACATTATACAACTGCTTTTACGGGCTGATATGCAAAACTAGTGGCGCCCCTTTAACTGTGCACCATTCTGACTTCATCTTCTAGATATTATAGTGAGAAAAATCTAATTTGGTATAGAAAGTGGAAATATTTGGTGATGTATTTGTATTTGATTACGTAGATTTCTTTGATAGACAGGCTGGTTTACTCAGAGATCACACAAAGATTTAGCTCACGGCCATCTGCACACCAAACAATAGGAAATATAATGACTTTTTTCCAGTCGGAAACAATAAATTTGATCAACAAAACTTCAAACATTTCATTATTTTGTCGTTTGTGGCCACCTGAAAAGCTTTGAGGATGATGATCTTCTTTGTCTTAATTTTAGCAAAATAAACATTTCACAGTCTCACCAAAAATACACGTTTGAAAAGGGATTATTTTCAGCTTTGAAATGCTCATCAGAAACAACATTTTTATATACAGTACTTTCTAATGACAGAAGAAAGCTACTAAGCATGGCTGCTTTTTTCGCTCCTTCTGTGTATTTTCTAGCTTCCTCTGGTAATATTTTTTAAGCTTCTTTTATTTCTTTTGTGGTTGCTGCCAAAGTCTTCTGTTTTTTTTTCCTGTTCTTTAGTTTCTCTGGGTTGTTTCTTGCTTCTTTGGGTAGTTTTCTATTTTCCTCAGCCTGTGTTTTAGCTTTTTCTATTTATAGTTCTACTTAAGGCACTTTAGCAGAGTTATGTAGCTTCTTCAGATTGTTTTCTAGTTTCTTCAAGCTTTTTTTCAACTTCTTCAGGTTGTTGTCATGCTTTTGTGATTGTTTCCAATGTCTTCTGGCTGTTTTTTTAGCTCCTCTCTTGTATCTTTCTAGGTTGTTTGTTTTTTGGTTGGTTTTTGTGGTTGTTTCTTCGTCAGGTTATTTTTTGCCCTGGTGTCTTCGGGTTGCTAATTTATTTTTCTAGTTTTCCCTGGTTCACTTGTAACTGTTTTCTAGATTCTCTTCGAAACTTTTTTCATAGGATACTTTACAGAATGCATCAGGGAGCAGATGATTAAATGTTAATAACACGTAGTCTGAGTTTGTGTGTGTGTGTGTGTGTGTGTGTGTGTGTGTGTGTGTGTGTGTGTGTGACTACTTCTCACTGTCTTCAATTCAAACTACATTTCAAACCATTCTCACAAACATGACTTTTACCCTCGCCGCTACTTCACACTCACAACTTCTCCTCACTTGGCATTTCACTTTTCCTCACTTCCCTCCAGCTCAGACACCTCTCATCACAATCTGAACACACACTCACAGAGTTATTAGTGTGAGACACATGTATCGCCGTCGCATCAAACACTGAAATATTAACCGCGTTGTCCAGGTTGCTGGAGTGACACACAGATGTAAACAAGCAGATGCACCTAAACGCCACACCAATGCAAAGCTGTCACCGTAGAAGAGCGGGAGAGAGTGAACAACAGCATTATGAAAAATAAAATAAATAACCAATTAGTGGCAGCAGTCTTGTGTTAGACACGTACGTCTCTCGCAGAGAGCAAAACGTCGAGGTACGTTTGGCCCGAAGCAATCTGCTTGGCAATATGTTCCTGTGTTGTTGTCGTTGTCGTTGCCCCCCCCCACCCCTCCCCCTCCACAATGCTGTAAATAACAGATTCATCAACCAACCGGCGCTCTGTCCTCGCCTTTAGGCCTGCCCGCTTTTACACTTTGCCTAGCCGACAATCATCCCTTCAACAGGAATATTTGTTACAAATCAGGCTGAAATCTGTCAAACAAATCCTGGATGTCTCTTTATTTCATGTGGGAATAAAAAAATTAAAAAAAAGAGCTCAGATAATATTCAATCCCTGGATTTATTTCATTTGAGTAAGCCTATCAAATATGAAAAATCTATTAGTGATATATTAAATATGGATAATTAAAAAAAAACAGCTTAATGAGGGTTCCTGCATATGTTGTTGTAGAGGTAGCAGTTACTCTCAAAGCACAGAGACAAAGTGTTAAATGCTTCTATTTGGTCTGCAGTGTGAAACGCTGTGAAATACTGTGTTTAAGCAGAAATAGATGGATCTTGTAACCTGATGAAACTATGTGATTATATATCAGGTTTTTTGTCAAAAATGGTCAATTAAATCACAAGAGAAAATGTTAAGAATCACCCTGAGATAACAGATCACGGACGTGTAAAAACAACAAACAACATATGTATTACTTATGCTCTGGTAAATATATATGTGATAAATAATATGATATTAACTTGTATATTAAACTAGTGAGAAATGCAAATGCACTTAAGAACTCTGTCCTGCGTCTGACACTAAAACTTATGAATCACTTTTAAAACTCTACAGTCCAACTAAATCAGAATATTATCAAACTAAAAATCATCTGTCCTCCCATCCCTGGCTGCTCTTTACAAAACATATTTTTCCAAAAACATTTCCCCATGAGCATGAATCGCTGCAGAGGTTTTGTCTTTGTTTTACAATCCAGATGTTCTCGACTGATGACTAACTACACCTGTGTCCAATGTTTGAAGGATAAAAAAGGATTATATTCTATCAAACTAAGTATTCATTTGTTTTTTATGGTTTTAAAGAGTTGTATGTTTTTTTGATAAATACTCAGATTGTTTTACAGTCTCTGGACTCAGTTTTAATGAACATTGATAGTTACTTGAGCCCCATCAGCTTCTCCACTCAAACTTTCACAAGACCGACACTGTAATTTAGAGACAGAGTCCAAACCTCAAGTCATAACAAAGAGATTATGTCAAATTATGTCCGTATAAACTTCCTGGGTCCCTGGCTGTCTACAGCTTAGCTTTATGTGTGATACAGCTCCAGCCGACAGATACAGTATTTGGAGTTTGGAATTGGAGTGGAACAGAATTCAAAATGCCACAAAACATTTTTAAAAACTTTTCTTTTTTGTTGAAGAAAGTTTTTTTTTTTGCTTCTTTGTAAAGAATTATATTCATTTTATTTTATTTCATTTTGAAGCTCTGGTTTAATTTATTTGCTCATTAAATTCTCACTCACAATGCAATTCTGTAATCTGTGGCTCAGGACTTAACCTTTCTCTGGCTTTTTAAATCATTATGGATGTTTCAGCTTAATTAATACATTAATAAATGTTTACATACATATTTTGATGGTGTCACATATATGAGATAAATCACAGGACAGACTGACATCATGTTCACCAGATTGTGCCACATTTTAGAGATTTCCTCTGTGGCTGTGTTCACTAAATATATGATCCAACATCAAATCATAAATCCAGGATGGATCACTGAATCTACAAAACCTCTTAATTAAATCTAAATCAATTAGACTTCTGTCTAATCAAAATTATCGTGATTATACAAATCCTGGCTCATTTTATGTCAGATTAGCCCCAAATAATCTGATAAAAAGGTCACTGAGCCTCTTTTAGGGCAAAGTGGCTGGTCTAGATTAGCGGGAGGAAGTGTGAGATCGCAGGCTGAAGATGTCGAGGGTTGGAATCCCCTCACGCTCCCCTTCCACTGAGCTCTCCTGAGCAAAACGGGAAGAGGAATTTGCCTCTTGCTTTATGAACAAATGATTTGGGGTTAATCAGGGTTAAAAAGCACCACAAGCTAAATTCCGTCAGCTGTAAATTCCACTTTTTCCCTTAGCTGACCTATTTCCATTTAAATCCACATAATAAGTGCTAGAAACAGGCCAAATCCCAAAAAGCTGACAGTATGGTAAAATAAAGGGAGGAGTGCTTCTATACTGTACCCTTGAGGAGAAGAACTTGTAAAACAAGGTACATTTCGGCTCAGAAGCAATGCAGGAGGTTGTGTGAAGTTCTTATTTGACTGTAAAAAGTGTCTTGCAACAGTGGAGCATTACACCAACTGACACACAGCATACTTTATATATACAGAAACAGTGAAGGTATAGTAGCTGAGTCCTCCCAAGAAGAATGACAGCATCAGTCATGTAAAAAATACAACATGTGTTTACGTTCAAGGGACAAAGACCTCGATCATCTGGAAGAGTTATGACTCCTCTCAGCTGGGAGCAAAGGAGGAAGTTGTATGATGTATCGGGCAACAAACGCCAGATTAATATAGACAGTCAACATTAGTTTGCTTAAACCATGAACACAATCCTTCCCTCAACATAACCAAGTGGTTACTATAGTAACCACAATGACAAAAGTCCCCTGATGTTAAGCAAGTCATTATGTTAACGCAAACCATCATCTTTCACTAATCCTGCCTCAACCTGACCAGATCTTTACTACAGTGGTTGAAACATGTATCATATGTTGTGTGTGTGTGTGTGTGTGTGTGTGTGTGTGTTTCCCTTTAGAGACACATGTAAAAAGTGTCTGCTTATGTCCTGTCTCTCGTCATTATTGTTCAAGTAGCCTAACATTAACTCGTCAAAAATGTGCATGTGATTAATATTTTGAAAGCACAGACACACAATTATTTTGTCCTTTAGGTATGATGACAAAATAACCTTCCATAACCAGGCATCATCGTACCTGGTGTAGATCTCATTACTGAAGCAGTGTTATTAAATACAGTAAATACAAATGACTGTGTGAAGGATTTCTGGCTCCTTCTGTGTTAACACAATTAATCTTATTAAAGCTTTTAGAGTGTGCAAGCATTCTGCTAAAGACTAGATGAACTTTGTTTACTTTGCTTTACTTATATAATCTTTGTATACTCAGCACAATTCCAACTAGCCTGTAAAAATGATCCCACTCCTTAAAATATCAGATTTTTGAAAAGACTTGTGTTTAGTCAGATTTTGGAGAAGATGTTCTATACATACAGATGGACAGAAGAGGAGTTAATGTGATTTGATACGTTTCTACAGATGTTTTGATATTTTTTTATCCACTGTGCACATCGCTACTCCTATGAATTCAACCACAGCAGCTGTCAAAGGTGAAGAAGCTCCAAGATAAATATGGTTCACTTTCACTTTTAAATCTACTACATAATGTGTATTTTTCAGAAAAAATCTGTACAAACTGAAAACCGTGAGGCTCATCTATGTTGTTGTATTTCATGTTGTATTTTTGTGCAGTGTGTTGGCAGCCGACCTGTCTGCTGTTTTTATGTTTAAGCGTCTGGAGTTAAACTGTGATGACACTTTGACAGGTTTCCCGTTATAATAAGACTCCAAACCAGGTTTCTTCCCTCATCGTTTCCTGTCACAACTGTGTCAGTCTATTATGGGTGTTTTTTTAAGGGAAAGATGCTAAATGTGTATGTGTGCATGTGTGTGTGTGTGTGTGTGTGTGTGTGTGTGTGTGTGTGTGTGTGTGTGTGTGTGTGTGTGTGTGTGTGACAGGCATAGCCAGATGAGCAGGCAGATGTTTCCTCTGTCTCTACTCCGACTGTCTGAGAAAGACTGACAACAGCTGGACTGATGCCAGACACACACAAACACAAATGCACACACACACACAAACAAACACACACACACACACACACACACGGGACAATATTCCACCTCGACACAACTGCACTGAGAGGTTTCTTTTCAAGTTTTATTTTAACATTATTGGTTATTTTACGTCTACTGCATACTGAACTTCACTTCAACAGAAATATATTGCTTTGTCACATTCAGTCAATGTTGAAAGCTCTTATTTCTGCCCAAACCTGCCTTTAAAGTTCACCTACTAACTTGTCAAATGTTGGATGGATTTTACCTCTTAGGCATTTTAAAGATAATTACCATGAGACAATTTGAGCAGAGATTGCTTTGTATTAAAAGGTTATAACCCAGACAGGTTGGGAATGACCGGTTTAGATGATGCATTTACAGTATTTGTCATGTTCGAACACTTCTGTTTTAAAATAAAGCATGAATCAACCTGTCTGCTTCTTAAAATGATTGCAGATACTAATTTTGTTAGATTCATTTCCAACGAAAGCAAAGTGAGTCATGTTTCTGTCCAATCTGATGAAGGATGACCTCAGATGAATATCTCAGTGAAGGAGGGAGTCATTGTACAGCAGCCTACTGTAAATGAACTCACTGATCTAGTGTAAACCTCAGTGTAAACCACAGCATGAGACTGAGATTTCAAACTTCTCCCTCAGCCTCTGATTGGTCATGAAACATGTTTGATTTTTCAACTGGAACATAGCTCCTTGGTAATTATCCGTTTGGTTTGTAGTTTGTGAAGTTCCCACTGAATGCGGGTTGAATTCATTTTTGCTCAAATTGATTTGTCAAACTCGGACTGTCATTTTGTCAAGAGAAGGGAATTCTTGTGGGAGCTGCTGAAATTCGAGTATGTCTCCTCTTGCGAAAAAAGCTACCGTCGTACTCTAAACTGAACCGAATTTTTAAAAGGATTAAAAGAGCTCTTGTGTTTCGAGTTTTAGCCGAACCCTAATTCTATAAAAATGAAAGGTAAACATAGCGTTTTAGTTACAGCGGCGGTATTTTAGCGTCAACAGTGTTTGAGTTTATCCCTTTGTGTGGTTTCGACACAAAAACCAAACCATGTGTTGTTGGTTTGGGTTACAGACCGCTGTAAGGCCCAAAATCGCTTCTACAAACAAACAATAAATACTGTTAGGCCCTGTTTTTCATACTTTTTACAGTGCCAAGGAGGAGATGGTGGAAGAAAACTCTCAAGAGTGACGTTAGACACAAAACAGAAGGGAGTTGTGGATGCTGAGAGGTGATTTAGATGTTTAGTTGAACTGTACCATGTTGTTTTCTTGTTCTGTCTCGTTCTTTCCCTGCATGCTGCGGTCGCTCGCTCTGTTAGTGAAGATTTCCTCTTTGTCTGCCCTGAAAGACAAATAAAAAGTGAAATCTCTCAATACATGATGAAGCTTTAGATGGGAATAAAACAACTATGCCATGTTTTATGAGTGAAGTAAATGGAATAAACCAAAGTTAAACCTGTCGGAATGTTGTGTTAGCTACCTGTGGGATTGTTTGACTATTTTCTGTGTGAAACAAATCAGTCTCTGTGTCTCTTCCTGGTACCTCTGCAGGTCTTGGGTTAGCAGGTTACGGAGTGTGCTCAGTGCCTCCTCCTGGAACACCAGCCTCTCTGATTCCACCAAACGATCGGTGATAGAAGCCTGAAGCTCCCGAAAAGCACACAACTGAAACTGGTGAAAGAGGAAAAATAATGGAGTTTATTGTGAGTAATTGGCTTTTCTTCTTCATGGGACATTTATTTCATGATTTTGAGTATTAAAGAAACACTTCCCTGAGGTTGTCATATTTACTTAAACACTCATTCTCATTCCTCCACTTTCCTCTTGTTTGAACAGCTTTTGCGTACTTGAGCATTGAGTATTTCTGGCCTTAGCATCAGTGTGTGTGACAATATAATCAAACCTCAAAGTTTACTTAGTATTTTTTTTACTCAGCATTCAACCAACGTCCTGTGGTCTTAATTAATGAATAATAGAGTATGAGATGCTGTCAGTATCTGATTACTTTTTAACCTGACATTTGTTTGTTTTTTTAACCCACTGTGACCAGTTAGTATTTCGTGCTGCAGTCTCTTACAGTGGATGTCTGAAGACTGGAGCTCCTCTTCAGCTCTTGTTCTGTATGTCTCTTCTTCTGCTGCAGATTAAACAGCTCAGCGGTCAGCGGCTGCAGGCGGCTTTTAATCCGAAAGAGTCTGACAACACACAGAAGCATTCCATTTACAAAATGCATGAATGTAATTCAGATCATTTATTGTGATAATTAGAAATGAGAAATTCATAATGTTAATACATACAATATATTTGGTTACTTCCTGTCATACTTTAATGCATGTGTGTTACACATGTAAATATTGTTGCATGTACTATATAATCAAGCCAACATCAAGCACATGCTTAAAAACAAAGACAGTGTCAAGAGAAACAATTGGTGGAAAATAATGCAAATGTGTAAATTAGTATTATGTATGCACACAGTGGATTCAGGTGGTGCTGTTTCATGTCTTTTTCTTGAACAACCAACCGGAGCAGCTCCTGAGCTCAGTAAAACAGGTATAGACAGACTTCTTTGTTGTCCGTTTGTCTAAGCTGAGAAATGTACTTGAGAAAATGGTTATCATTTTGAAATGATCCAAAAAGCTTTCATACTCTATTGTTGTTTTCATTTTTCAGTCATTCATGGATGAAAGATTACTCATGGATATGTGTGGCCTTGGGATTTGAACCATCAACCATCTGGTCTCATTTCCTGCTACCTCACTGCCTTCACTCTCCCTCACACTCGGTCTCTGCAGGTTTGGAAACTTAGGCCAGCATCTTTCCCACATTAAGCATTCTTGACTTACATTTCCTCTTGGCTCCTGTCACCATCTTTGACACGAGACTGTTCCTGTCCTTGAACAAACACGGTGATGTTTTCATAGATACACACAGACATGAACGGCTGATGTAGTGGTAATTAATCCTTGTTGCTTAAAGTCAAATATACACAATCCAACCCAGCTACAGCAAGTCATGTGAGTGCTGAGACTGTGAACACAGCATGAGTCACAACTCCATGTTGCAGTAGATGCTCTTTACTCTAGCAGCAACAATACTTAAGCACTTAGAGCAGTGTAGTAGTGCTAACACTTGTATCAGCAAAAGTAGTAGTGATATTAAGTAAGTAGGGTGGATTAGGGTAATATGGGACACTGACTAATGTTGGACAACTAAGATCCAGTGCATTTATCTATTTTTCTATTCAATTATTTTAACGCTAACTAGTATATGTAACTGTGTAAGTCATATTGTTTAAAATTACACATGTGAAAATCACACAGGCTACTAGTTTTTGAACCTAAAAACTATGGGTATGCACATTTCAGAAAGTTGTGGCAGGTATAAGGTTGCTTTGTATAAAACTAACTAGTGTCCCAGATTACAAAATCTACAAATTCTGAAACAATTTGGCATAAGGAATATAAATGTAAGTGCCATGTTCCTTTTGAGTACAAAATCCAAACATTGTCTTCTAATTTAACAAGGAAACATCTGAGGGATTTCATAATGATATAAAGTGAATGTATTGGATTCATATGTAAATAAGGTAAACAAGTCAGAATTGCAAAAAGTGTCCCACATTACCCTAATCTAAGTATTATTTGTACAGCACATTTTACAGATACAAAATCATAGTGCTTTTCATTATGAAAAATACATTATTAAAGGCAATATTAAAATATCATCACACAAACAGAGCTAGTGGTAGTGCTGGTGGTTCTACATTGCTTTGCTGCTACTGTGGGCCTATTAGCAATAGCATTACCAGTACTAGCAAATATTCTTGTTGCCTTGCTAGCACTGGCTAGTATGATTATTAATACATGTAGCAGTGTAGTACCACTAAAAACAGTTGCAGTTGTAGTAACAATAGCCTAAGGTAGTAAGTATAGTACAGTAGCAGCACAAGCAGCAGCAGAAGTGTATTAGCTTAGCTAGTAGTAGTGATAGTGTTTGTAGGCTACTGGTGACACTGCTAGTTGAATGAGTTGAAGTGGTAGCAGTGGTAGCACTAGCAGTGGTAGCACTAGCAGTGGTAGGCCTACTGAATATTGTAGAAGTTATAGTACACTACCAACAGTACCACTATAGCAGTTGCAGCGTTAGCAATAACTGTATTATTAGTTGTATAAGCTAGTAGTTTTCCTAGTAGCAGAGAGGTGACAGTATTTGTAGTACTAGTGCTAGTACTTGTACTACTGGTAGTAGACACAGTAGTACTAGCAGCAACAGTACTAGCATTATTACTAATAACATTAGTAGGCAGAACAGGCTAGTAGACTTATCAGTAAAGGAGTAGTATTTAGGCTAGCAGTTGTATTAGCTGTAGTAGAAGAAGTAATTTTAGCTGTCGTATTACTTGTTCAGTTCTGATTCTATGACTAGCAGCAGTGTAGTAGTCCTAGTACAGGACTACTAGTACTAAGAGTTGAAATACCATTACTGACACCTGTGTAGTAGTAATAGCAAGTGCAGCATCAATAATAATGGTACTTATATCACAAGTAGCTAGTGTGGCAGGCAACAGTCACATGAACTCTACAGTCACAAACTGAAGGTCCTTGTTCAGTGAAGTTTCATTCAGATGTCACGGTGTAGTTGACCAGCTGTGCACTGGGAGGCGCTAAACCTCTGTACCAAAGTGAGAGAACAGCAGGTGATAAGAGCTCAGAGAAGTGTTTTGTTTGTGAGGAAGAAGAGGAGGCTCATCTGAGAGAAGCCTTTGATGAACAAACGGAAGACGTGACACCAACATGTAGAGAAAGGCAAATTAGTAGAAACGACGCAAACAACAGCACAGAAACACAAAGGCCCTCTGGGAAATATATTAACATTCTGTTAATGAGGTTTTCAAGGAGGCGTACTGACTCTCTCTGCTGCGTGTGTTTGTGTGTGTGTGTGTGTGTGTGTGTGTGTGTGTGAGGACTGTAAGGAGGAGACGGACAGAAATCTGAAGTTAATCTAAAACAGGACAATAACCTTCGATCCTCGGTCCCGCTTTAACTAAATAAAATGTTTACACTGATAAAGCTAATTTCTGATGATAACAAAGTATGTGCAAATTAATTTCACTTTTTTTCTAATTCAAACTAAAATACTTTTCAATATAATATTAATATTTGGACGAGGGTTAACACATCATCCATTACAGGGAACAAACTCCAGTTTCTCCGTGAGTATCAGAGCATGGAGCCAGTCAGTCAGTGAGGAAGACATGTATAAGGGTCAATGACGTGCCTATGACATGTTCAGTCTAACTGCATTTGTTTCAGTTAGAAAGAGGTTTAAATTGATTTTAAAAAATACCATATATATGTAGTACCTTTCCTTTATATGAAATCACTTTAACTTTTCAAAAACCACAAGTTATTAGTAATTTTTCTGTTATTTAAAGTGACAAAACATCATGTGGTGTGACCAATAAAACCAATAACTGTATTAAATTCAGAGTAAAATATCACTTTTAATATTAATCACTGATACAGTATGCTTAACTGAATTGTATTTTTAAATTTTTTCAATAATTTTTAAACAATTTACAGGAAAAATAAGTCTTACATACATTTAAGGCAACTGTGACATAATAGAACATAAATATGAGATTATTATTTACAAAAACTTAAAGGACATGCAAATAATTTGTTTCGAAACACTTAAATTCATTTATTTTAAGATAGATCACGGTCGCACCACATGACTTTTTTAAGGTCAGTTCTAATTCATCGAGATGGAAAAACACATAAAACACCTAATTTACTATTTTAATATGTATTTATGTGTACTCAACCTTTCTTAATGTTTGAATTACTGCAATAGATATTCCCATATTTATTATTTTTAAATAAATCCTTATACGTCATTGACCCATAATTAGATTTTTTTCCCCCTTCTAATTTCTGGACTTCTTCTTCTTCACTTTTTATTAAAAACAACTCAGGATATTTTACTATAAATGAGGAACCTTTTTATCACAATATTAACATGGATATTATAATCAAACTAATGTGTTTTTATATAAATTTGAACTAAACATAAGCATACATATACATGTTTAAGAGCAACTTTAAACTGTTTTTAATAATGACAGCTTATCTATAATCATTAATTTGGACATTAGACATTTATAGATTCATAAGAATTGACCATGAGAGGATTTTGCTGAAATCTGCTATTGAAATTGAATTATCAGCCGGTCAGATTACTAACGGCTTTGTTTGTAAAACATGTTTAAAATGTTCTGAAAGCATGGATATTCATGTTCAACATATTGTTCTTTTCCACATGTGTAAGTATTCAGTCACAAATATAATAATATTTGATCCTGACAGCACTATGAAGCCCCCCCTGCCTCTTAATGAAAACAAAGTTTTATTGTGGTCATGAAAACTTAGTTGTGCAATAAACATCAAAAAAAGTCCTGTGTCCAGTTGCCTGAAGCATCTTGGGAAATATTTTTCATAGTAATTTTAATAAAAGTAAGATTTGCACAAATGTAACATCTGCCCCTGAAGAAAAATCCTTATATTTCTACTTTAGTGCATTTTGGGGCAGTTATATCCATTTTCCATACATATACAGATTGAAAAATTACTGCACTAAAAATGAATATATCACTTAATGTAAAATCTCTCGAGTGAATCTTTTTTCATTGATGAACTAAATAAAAATGTGTGTCTGAATATTTAAAAAAAATTATGAATAATAATAACAACTTGAGGAGACTTTGTTCCTGTCAGTCATTTCTGTCGACAATCATTACTAATTAAATTTTTCAGGATCTTTCTATTTTTTTCCAAATTCATTTATTCATCAGCTCAGGTATATTCTCCTTTTTTAGGTAAACAACTTAATGCAAACTTGAATTTCTGAATAATCTTACTACAAAAACGCCACCACCACCACCACCAATCAATATGTGATTTACTTAAACAGGAATGCATTACCATGGCAACTGTATCCTACTGTAGGGCTACTCCTGCTGGATTGTGAGAAATCTCTCGGTAAGTTAACTTTAACTCAGAAGTCTTGCAAAGCTGCTTCTGATAGCATCCTTCAGTATAACGTTAGTAAGAAATAAACATCTTGAGAGAAATCTCGAGTAGATTTCAAGACTTTGAAGTGTCATGCAAATGAGCAACTTTGTCACCTGTCAATCACGACTCATCTTAACCAATCACGTGTGTGTGTGTGCGTGTGTCTGAATGTGAGACGAATGACAATGAACATCATTCACCGCACTGAAAAGGCTGTAATTGTGTGTGTGTGGTTTTGACAATTTTAGAATCACACACACACACACACACACACACACACACACACTTAGATGAACATGCATACAAACAGGCATATGCCGCATGGTAACAATGTGTCAAATCCTTCTCTATCTCCCTCTCTCTCTCTCTCTCTCTCCCTCTCTCTCGCTCACCACACACAACCACACACACACACACACTCTATGCCAGCTGTCAGTATGTTCTGATTAGGTGCTTACGTACAGAAAAGCGTGAATAGGGCTCCATAATTACATGAATGTATGTGACAAACACATTTCACTCCATAATTGCAGGTGGAAAATGTGTGGGTGTTATTTTAGTCTTTATTTTTTTTACATTAACGTATCTCACCACTTGCAGCCTGTCACATATAGAATTTTTCACAGTGTCGAGGTTACACAGGATGTATACACGCTAGTGTATAGTGTGTGTATTCACAGTGCAGCCAGGATTCATTTTGATGAATAAAATCCTCTCCAGAAAGTGTTTCAGTCATGGACAGAGGTGGTCCACCTGTATGTAAATGAATATAAATATTCATGCCTGACACCTCTTCTACTTCACACTGATTGTGTTAAAAATGTTTGTGTGTACATCAAATTTACAATCAAAAGTGAAACTAATGCTTGAAAGTATAAATAAAGGTTATATTAAAGTCATTCTTTAAGCAAAAACACTGATAAATGTTGAGCTGCAGCTTTTCCGATGTGAGGATTTCTGATTTAAATATGATTGATTATCTGTTCACTGTGTTTTACAGACTAAATGATTCTTTCATTTGCTAAAAAAAACTAATCAACTATTAATGAAAATGTATTGATGTTTCTATAAAACAATGCAGCCCTCTACAGCTTTTTATAACTTCAAAATGGACAAAACTCAAATGGTTCTTGTGCTCTTAGAAAAAAAGAGAGGTTTGGAAATGAAAGACAAAGGTAGAGGAGAGTGAGTTAAAAAAGAAAAAGAGGAGTAAAGAGAATAAAATGTGTATGAAAGTTGAAAGTTTTTTTTTTAAGGAAAATAATAAACAGCTGAGAGCAAAGGAGGTTAAAGAAGATCAACAACTTGAAACAAGAAAAAATAGGGAAAGGAGGAAAACAGGATGAGAGGAATGCAAGAAAGAAGAAAAACTGTTTTGACAGGGTGAGGAGGAGGAGGAGAAGGAGGAGGAGGATGGCAGAAGAAAGGCAGATGCTGTGAAGGAGGGAGTGCCGTGTCTATAAATCAGAAGGAAAGACAGAAACAGAAATCCTCAATAAAAAGAGAGACTCAAAGAAGAAAGAATAAAAGAATAAAGAAAGAAAAATACGCTTAAATGAAACAATCTTGTAAACAGAAAGTTAAAGAGAAACAATAATAGTGGAGAAAAAAAGAAAAAAAGAATAAACAAACAAAACAGAAAGAAACCGATAAAAGAAAGCAGCCTCATGCTTCTCTGACAAATAATCTCAGACTATAAATGATCACCATCTCTTGTCACATCACTGTGACCTTTGACCTTTGAGGTTCTACTGTTCTTTAAAAGGAAATTAAGCTTCTTCCGGACTCAAACACTCAAATTCAGTGGGATAAATCATTCCGGATTTAGAGCTTTTCCACCTTGTTGATCGATTTCATGCTCGATGTCGTAAGATGTTGAAGATATAAAGGAGAGCGAAAGGATGATCGTTCAGAGAAGAGGAGGAGGAGGAGGAGGAGGAGGAAGAAGAGCATGAAGATTAGGAGGGAGGTTGATAGAGTTCAGGAGAATTTTTCTAAACTGCCAGTCTGCCTGTTATTCTTGGCAACAAGCTGAAGTCTCCTTGCGTAACCCGGGCTAAAAAGACTGTTTCTGTCTATCTATGGGAAAATACCAGTGAAAAACAGCACATGAAATCCATCAAAATCAAACTTCATTTATTCCTCCACCGTGTGCTGAACTGCTGAGAGCTTTCAGTCCATCACGCTCTTCTGCAGATAATAATACTGGTTTGCTTTTCTTGATCGTTTTGATTTGAATTATCCATGTTTTTATGCAACTCATAAGGAAAAAGTGTTGAAATGTCTTTACAGTTGTGAATATTTACTGAGCTATCAGCTGCATCTCAAAGTCCACATCAGTGGATAGAGTTGTCATGGAGATGGCTCAGTTACATATATACTCCGCCAATATACGACCACCTGTTCCTTATGATGTTTTCTCACTAACTACTGTTTCTAAAGTCAAATATTAACTTTCATGCTCAAATTACTATTATCTGGTTGCTACTTATTAAAAGGGTCACTGCACTCAAGAGCCTGACTGATATATCAGTCAACCAATATTATCAGACAATATTGACCTATCACAGACATATCGGTATCAGTGTTAAAACCGCCCCATATATGCTGATTTTTTTTAAAGCTATATAGGCAGCATTTTATGTATATTTAATTGTTTTTCCTAATTCAAGATTAATATATGCATATTTCAGAGCACTGAGTTTATTCTTAAACTGTAAAGTATCACAGTTTTCGTTACATATCTTTGTCACAACATTTAGGGGGGAAAAAGTGTGTTTATTCTGTGTATTTATGATTAAAATTATCGGCCGATATATCTATATCATAATTTTTTTATTCCCCAATACCTGTATCGGCCCCAATAATCCCTTATCGGTCGGGCCCTACTCAGGAGTTGTGGAGTTTCCAGTTTTTGTTTGATTTGTAAAGGTTTTGACATAATCAGTCTCTGGGATTTCTGCCTTGTTTTCTGCTTATGTCTTAAATTGGACATCTTAAGATTTTGGAAGGTAGTTCAGACAAAACAAGTAATTTGAAGATGTCTTGAACTTGGGATCTCAGGAATTTTGATGCATATTTTCCACAACAAAACTGAAATTTTATAGACAAAATGATAAAATGATTGATGCAAAAAGTAATGAGTAGATTAACCAATAATGAATACAATTCGTATTAACAACCCTAGTAATATTTGTTTTTAAGTGGTAGTAGGCTTAAATATGTAGCCTACCTACAGGTCACACACAGGTCACCCAAATTACACACTCCTTAGTGTGTAATTTGGGTGAAGTGGCCTTTTAAAATTCCTGTTCTTTAAGCAAGAAAATCCTTATCTTGGGTGTTTCCCACTCCTCAGGCCAAAGGTTAAGAGGAGGGTGGACACTTTAGTTCATAGACAAAATTTTGAAATTGCGGTCTTTATACTGACCTGTGCCCACCATGCAGCTCTGGATGCTTCCAGTAATAAAAACACAATGTGTATTTATAAAGTGGATTCCTGAGAAAGAAACGTCAAAGTTGAAATGTTTAGTGATTTGTGTGTGTATTACTAGTTTAGATTCCTGCAGCTCAATTAGAAATAACGCAGAGCTTAAAGAAACAAATTAAGAATGAAAAAGGAAACACGCCTGATTCCAGTTTTGGTAATTTGATCTGAACGTGACAAATTTGCATCTTTTCTGTTTTTGGTCCTGAGTATGAGAATCCTGGCTTTATTTTGTTCTACTCAACAGCTTTCATCTCCTTTTAAGGATCACGTCCTATAAACAAAATAGTCTATAAAAATAAATGGAATCATTTTCAATATTAGTACAAAATGTTTTTTTGTGTTTACAGCAAGACATTTTTTCCCCTATTCAGGCAGGAAACAAGTCCAAGCATTCAACTTCTATAGAAATTCACTTGAGTATTAAAAACAAGAAGCTGTTTTGTATCTTGAGCTGCGATCAGCTCGCCTGATGACAGCATTGCAGCTCAGAAAGTCTAAATAGGGGACAGTTATGTTGTCCAGACAGCTGCAAACAGCAACGTTGAACCAAAGTCAAAGCGAAGGAGTGGAGGTCAAGCAGTTTTGTAATATTAAATAGACGTCAATGAAAGTTGTTGCATTGAAGGCAGTCTGGAAGGCCTTTCAGCTACACATGTTAACAGTGATTAACCAGGCAACAAGGTCAGAGTTTTCAATGAAGACTATGGGATGCCCAAAGTTAAGTTATGCCGCCAAAATGAATGAAATTGAACTTTAAATCTCCAAATATACTGACCACCACTACTACTGCATTGTCAGGAGGTGGATGTTACAATGGTGCCTATTTTGTTCATATTCTGCATCTTAGAATTACAGAAGTTACGTAACTACACTATATATTGTCCAATCTTACAGGGACTAGAGCAGAAACTTAGTATTGTGAACATTTACAGTGTAATGAGTTCTTTGGTATCCGAGCGCTCTGTACCTTATGCTCTTCATCCTGCTTTGCCTTGCTTAGTTTGAGGACATTTTGGTGTGAAAGCCCAATAAGACCACATCAGCTTCAAGACTGATCTGTGGAGGTTACTGCTTGGTTGGGATTATGTTCTCACTTCAGACAAACAGAAGCACAGTTCTGTTTGTTGGAAGGGTTGAAACGGCATCATTATCACCTTTACAAGGAAACTGAATTGAACAGAAAGTTTAGAAAAAACTGTTCCAGAGGTGAATGGAGCAAAAGCTGCTTGATTCCTACTGCTTTTAAGAAAGGCCTTATCTCCCTTCCTAAATGTTGCAGAGTCTTAGTTCAATCCTCTTTCCTGCACAACCCGAACCAGTGTTGTTGGCGCTGTCATTGCCATATAAGCTTCCCTTAAAGCTGAGGAAAACCCCAGTAAAATGAAAGCAGAGTGACGTTTTCCTTCCCGTAAGCCAAGTGGATGAGAGGAGTGGATATCATGTGGGGCCGAGCAACAGGAGACGTGTAACAGTTTAATAAAAAAAATACGAATCTTGTCTGATTAAGCCTTTGATCCATGCTGTGACTAGAGGCTGTCGGTATTGGCGATGAGCGCGCAATTTGATGAAATTTGGAGATTTCCTGGAAAAACATCAGAATAGCATGTGTGTGTGTGTGTGTGTGTGTGTGTGTGTGTGTGTGTGTGTGTGTGTGTGTGTGTGTGTGTGTGTGTGTGTTTGTGGGTGGGTGTGTGTCTGCTGGCACACCTTGAATCCTGAAATGTGTTTTAGCTTGTCTTGTCTGACAGAAGTAAGACCAGTTAAAGCGTTGTTCTGCCAAACTACTCATCGTGGCAGGAGTACAGAGAGAGCAGGAGAGAACAGGGTGAGGCTGCAGCCACCTACCACCATCTGAACATTTACTGTCAACACAGCACAAGAGGCGACGCAATCTGATAATCACCAGGAACCTTCACTTTCTTTCACAGCTTAAAACTGAAACCGGGTTTCGAGCATTTTCTAACTTTCAACTTCACTTTTACTGTTTTACCTACAAGCTTGATGTTTGGAGAAAGATAGATGGACGTAGCATTTTGATGATGGTGGTTGATAGGTATACAGCCTGTCACAATAACTACTTTTGTTGGACGATATATTGTCTCAGAAATAATCGCGATAAACGATATTATTGTCATTTGAAGTCCTATCGATACCACTGATATAATGATAATATAATAGTATAATAATGAAAGGGGGGTGGAGGGTGGGATTGGAAAGTGGGCACTTCATTTCCATTCACAGACTGCCATTATGGGCCGGGACAGAGTTATTTACCTTTAATTCCATATAAGTGGCGTCGCTCACTTCTACAGTCTCCAATCAGGACGTGCACAGTGAGGAATGGAGGACACTACTCACTTAGCCAATGTGACATGAATAGCCTCTTAGCTGCTAATGTGAAGAGTGGCAATATTGAGGTAAAAAAAATGATCAAGGTCATGTCCATGCATACAATAAGTCCATATACAGACATGATGTCGATTACACGACATTATTGTGCGATAAGTTGATAACGTAATTATAGAGATAGGCCTAATCAGCACCAGTAATGACCCCACTAAGCATATCCCATATCCATTAGAAGTGACAAATAAAGTTGCAAAGTTTGCAGTGAGGGCAGAGGTGCGCCTTTAAGACCTCAAATGAACTCATTTGTACAAAGTGCTGTTCAACCACATCTAAAGGCAGATGTGTTTTATAGCTTTTCTCAATGCTCCTTTGAGGGCGAGATGCAATTATTGCTCAAATAATGCTAATGAAAACACACTTGAGGACATTTTCGCCTCGAGGGCATTTATGGTGTTGCACAGGATAAGAATCACAAAAGGTAACAGTTCATACCCCGCTTACTTTCTCTGCTCAACAAACCTGGACAATCATTTTGTCAAGTGGGCGTGGTTGTCAGATCGCCAGTTTTGGGAAAGTTACAAAAACTGTCAGATGCGACGCCCTTATTTACTGACATTAAAAAGGTGTGACTGTAATGGTTTTCAAATGAAGTTTGACGATCTGACAAGCACTTAATGTGAAACTTACACCTTAAACCGCAAACTTAATGTTACTGTATACCTTATGGCGCGTTGGTGAAGAGATGTAGGAGTGTATAATTACGCTGAGTAAAGCCTTTTCCCCTTACCTGCTGTGTAGAGACACACAACAAAGTGAGTGCAACATCAGCTCTGATCATTTTTTTAATCATAGTCAGTCCTGTTTGTCAAGTCTGTGTCAGTACAAACCCCTATAAACAGTGATTGTACCACAGTAGTAGTGTGTTATATGTATTAAGTAAGTTAAACATGACGCATGGTGCATCTGTCATCACGAGGCCGATGAAATGTAATGATGCAATTCAAGAAACCTTCGGAAGAAACTAGTTAACATTTTCACATGCCTAAAAAGCCTGTAGGTGCATGAGCTGATGTGTAGTCACAGCCTGTCATTATTTTACTCACGAAGATTGATGTTAATATTTTCCACACAGAGGAAGAGAGGGTTATAGATTGCAGGAAAAATGTTTGCTGGTTTCAGATCTGTTCTCAGTAACAACAGAAAGAACTACTTTATGCATCCAGACAAGCAAATTTAAAATATGATCAAGATTAGCCTTCCTCTTGTCCTCTTGGGTCATTATACCAGGTGAGGTATACATTCATTTAAATGAGGCCTATTGAACATAATTTCCAAAAATATGTGTAAAACCTGCGGTAGTAAGTCGGAATAAAGTTGTTTAAAAAGGTCTAACAGAGAATTTGGTGATATTTTATACCTTATGCTTTATTAAAAAGGTAAACCAGACAAGGACAAAGGACAAAAGTTCCACTGTTGATGGGAACAGGAGTGTTAAAAATAAAAGAAAATGAGCATGGACATTCATTTTTGACCGTTGGGAACAGTGTATGTAACAAAATATCTTCATAAATACATAAATGTACTGCAATAAATATTTGTTTTATATGTTCATATCTTTTACACACAAGACGTGAGGACAAGACAAAATGTCCTCAATTACCAAGTTGAAAATTGGTCCTTATAAAGATAGATTTACTGGAACAAACAAAAACCGCAAATGCCTGAAAGAACCATTCACTTTCGTTTTCCCTCTTTTCCCGTCTCTCACTCTTTCTCAGCCACACACATTTACACACACACACATATGCAAACACACTCACAGGCGGGCAGGATCCTGTTGTTTTCTCCAGCAGAGCAGAACCTGCTGCTGTTATGAGATACAGTAAAACTCCCACAGTCGTGTTCCAGCTCTGTGACAAAACCCCACAAACCCGCACAGAGCTGCCTCCCACTCACATGTTCACACAAGACGCAGCACATCCGGATTTCTATAAAAGAGGAGAGTCCAGTTCCCGAAAGATGAACAATCAAGGATTTTCCCAAAGTGCTAAATTTATATTTTTAGGATGGTGAATATTTCTCAATGAAAACGTTTACCAAGGGAGGCAATTTGACACCTTTTTCAGTAAAACATGAAAGAATCGTAGTTTTTAGTATTATAGCATTTCTCCTATTGTATGTATTTGTATCCATTAGTATTACAGTCAATACCCTAACTGTATGTCCTGCTAACAGAAAAAAACACTTTGACATTTGAGTGATAATCTTTATGAATAGAAATATGGATGTTAATCATTTTGTCTGACAGAGTAATGGTATCAACAATGTATGTGCACTCTCATAGATACAGTAGCCTCATTGTTCCGAGCACATAATATTTGAATGACTCACTGTGTGTCTATGCTGCTGAGCTCCTGCTCTGTCTGTCTCTGCAGCTGCTGGAGGTGAGAGGTCAACTCTTCACTTAGGACAGCAAACCTCCACAGTTCTCCTTTTCCAGTGTCCGACTCACTCGCTGAACCCTACGACAGAGAAGTCTTAAAAATTAGGCTTTCAAGTTGGAAGTCAACAAAACTACACTTAACTGGAAACCGAGCATGTCATCACTGATCCATTGAGCTGATTTGGTGTTTACATGATGTCAGTCTGCTGGTTCATGCTTACATATAGTAAGTTAGCATATTAGCATGTTAACACGAGTGTCAGTTGCTGTGTCTCAAATCTTGTACTGTACTTACACTTAATATTTTGAGAGCGTTCACACTGAGAAGTATGGGAAAATGCAGTGCTCTGTAAGTAACCAGATGGTGCACTAAAGACGGTCAAAAAGTTGAGTGTGGAACTATGGACACTTCTCGCCCTCTTGGCAGCTGAGAATTTTGTAACTATAGTGAACATCACCACATTGAAAAAAAGGCTTTATACATGTGTTTTTGCACAAAGCACCACTATGCTGTTGTCATATAAGCCATCAGTAGGTTTATTGGGTTAATTTAGCAGTCTGTAATGATTTGGTACTGCGAATGCTAACTTGCTAACTAGCTAATCGCCATTTCCGGTAAGTGCGCAACAGCCATATTTGATTTGAAACAAACACTAACCTGTCGAAATTTGCACACTGCACAAGTAAGTACATAGTGTACTAACAGAAGTATGTGGTTTGAGACACAGCAAGTGTAAGAGTGAAGCAATACATTAAAATGGTTGCATAAAGGGACATTAGCGTGTACAATTCTGTAGCTGCCATGAATGTGTGTTACAAAAGGATATGAGAAGAACTTTAAATGTTGCTTGAATCATTGTGGAATATATGTCATGTTAGCTTATGTGGTAGATTAGCATGTTGGCTAGATTGCTCGGGTTTACTGAGATTATTCTTAAATTAGAGATGTTTTTGGATAACAACAAACGCTGGGTTACTGGTTTTTATCTGCACCTGTACAAATCTAAAGGGGGAAACATGTCCATCATATGGCACCAGTAGCTCCCACCGGACATGATGCACAGACAGAAGAAGTCAAGATACAGAAGATGTTTTTGGAGCAAATAGTCGGGGAGCAAATATGATAAATTTGATTGCACAACTTTGATTGATATTGTTAGGCTGGATTTATCATTAGTTCATAGTTCTTTCCCCGGATGACACATCCAAATGAAGACATTTTATTGTGCGAAAGAGTCAACCCTTACACACTGATTCTCAAAGGAAAAACTGTGAGCTCACACTTGAAAGACAAAGCAGTCAAATGTTCCATAAATCATCATAGATTATTTAGTCTGGTGAACATTTGAATAAGAATGTCCCCATATAACATTTCAATTCTCACTAGTCTCAGTCTCAGTTTGTCAGACATAGCAACATGTTGAGTAAAAGAGAGCGATGAATCACCAGCTGAGGGGGGAGAGAGGGAGCGGGAAGGCTGACAGGTAGAAAAAAGAAAAAAAAACAGCAGACAGAAGACAGAGAAGGATAACCAGAGGAGACGCGTGAGGGCACGACGAGAAAAAAGATGAAGTTGATGGAAAGGACATGTAACGCGGTGTGTGCCTGAACTCGTCGAGTTGTCGGAGTCCTTCAGTGAGCGGCTGTGGGCTGAAAGACAACAGACTGACTGAGTCATGTTGGCAGAACATGATGATCACCCTCATCGTCCCCCTAACGTCTGTCTGTGTCCATGTGACTCAGTGTGAGGGGACAACCTGCCACTTTGTTTTTCAAATGTGATCTTTTGTCCTCATTGTCGACATTGAGATTTACGAGTGGCTAAATAAAACTGTACTTTTTTTTGTGAATATTATGGTCCAAAATGAGTAGCATATTAAAATAAACGAACAGTTTTTTTTTGTGTGGGGGGGGGGGGGGATTTGCAGAAATTGCAAGTATGTGAAAAAATGAAAGATTTTTCAAACATTGCTGTAATTTGCATAAATCTTTGTAAGCTGAGGATTGTGAATTCCTGGCAAGGCTGGGTTCTACTCACATTTTCAGACATCACGCTCATTTCAAACATTTTAGAAGACAAAAAGACAAAAGACAAAAAAAGTGAAATAAAAGCGATCACTTTTTAAAAAGGTTGCTACCTTAGTTTTTTCATTAAAGGCTTCAGAAAGAATGCCTGACACTTATTCAATACAGTAAATTGGATTTGAGCAGCCTGTCTGAACACGGCCTCAGGAGAGCCCAACAAAGAGAAAAACAAAAGAGTGAGAGAGAAACGAGAAAGACAGAAAGGGGCACGGATTCCCACAAAGAAACGGAGGGAATCAAGAATCAAGCAATGCACATAAACACAGTGCAGATGAAAACAACCCCCTTGTATAGACTGTAAGGAGGAATGCAGTAAAGGCAGTGTTGAGCAATTAGACCTGTACCCTCTAGCAAAGATTCACATTTAAAAAAAACCCATCAGGGTAAAAAAAGAAAAGAAAAAAAAACAGCCTTAACAAAGACAAAATGAGACTTGATGTCTTTGCTTAACTGCTGATAATCATCTAACAGTTTTCTACTTGAGGCATCATGTTTCAGATTCCAGTGAAGCTGCTGTCAAACACCTTCTATGCAGCTTTAGTTTAATTTGTAGATATTTAACTCATCATAAAGTATTTTGTTAAAATGTTTCCAACTGGAAACTTGGCCTATAGGACATTAGTCCTACATAATACAGTATTAGTTCATATAATTTATTTCCACTAATCATCCAATCATTATATGTCTCTGTGCTGTATACAATTACTGTATAATTAACAGGTATGTACTTAATGATAAAAAAAGTACAATTTAAATACAATGGCATTATGTAACTTCAATTTTCCTCTTTTATGTGGCTGCTGACTACTGCATGAGTACCTTGACATCAGTATTAACACAGTGCAGTTATTTACCTGTTGGTCCTCAGTGATGGTGGATCGTAGGATCTGAACTTTGTCTTCTATCAGCTGCCGTAGTTTGCCCAGCGAAGCGGGGAAATCTTCTTTGTTTATCTGGAACACTGGAGACTTTGGAAAAAAAGACAGACAGACAGATTACTTCATTATTTTGTTTTATCAACTTTCACCACAGTAACCCTCGTATGATATTTCACAACCAGAAACTTTGGCAGCAACCAAATACCACTGGGAGTCTGATCTAATCGGCTGCTGGTGAAATGGAAATATCTTGTAAAGAAATCTACCAAATGTGCACTTTAGTTGTGGATTGACTGGGTGGTCAAGTAGGCTGTGATCACACCTGCACATTGAAGAGTCGAAAAGGAAGCTAGGACCCATTGGTCTTTAAGTGTTTTTGCAATGTACAGGAAATATTTGAAACCATCATCTGAAAGACATCCTGTAATTTTAAAATGTACATTCTGCTTTTCTTGACTGTCTGGATGCCATCATGAACCAAATTAGCAAAACATCCGTCTTTGATTCGTGAGCTGACTGTTTTTCGTCAGCGAGGAATGGAGAGAGACAAGAATGATAGGGAGAGAGAAAAAGAACTGAATGTGGTGTGTCCTGCCCTCCATATTCAAAGCTGTTACCTGTGAGACTTCAAAGACTTCAGCCGGCCAAAGCAAAGACAGCGTGTCCTAAATACCAACACACAACTGTTTCCCATCTGAGATAGAAAAACGCATCAGTGGACTCAAGTTTGACTGTGGATCAGCCAGAATCAGACTGACATAGAAATCAGATTGGACTAATGACAGTTTGGAAAGGTTAGAGCACTAACATAAAAACACAGTGTACAATGTTGGGCTCAAATTGACTCGACACAGCACGCTACTGATCACCAAGATGTACAGTTAAAGATGTTAAACATACATTACGTGCATGGTCCAGATGCATTAGAATGGTATGAATATTCTAATATTTGTTTATTATGTTTTGTATGTTGTATTATTTCCTGTTAATGCATCTGTGTTTTTACCTTATTACTTATGGACCAAAACGAACAAGAATTTAAAAAATGGTAATTAGGACTGCTACTTTTCATTCTTGATCAGTCCAGAGATTATTTTTTTCAGCTAATCCATCATTGAGTGTACCCATCACAGTCTAAAACCCAAAGGTATTCAATTTACAATTATATAAAAAGGAGCTGCTCAAGAGATTTAGAATTGTACTTTCCGGATTACAAAAGAATGGCCTAAATCGAAGCAGAGGAGGCTGAGACATCCGTTCTTTTTAGTCACTGTGTATGAGTCAGGCTCCAAAAACAACCGATCCTAAAGTACATTTCCCATAATGCAATTCAATAGCGTCTTTCATCAGACTGCCCTGCCTCATAATCATGTCTCTACATTCCCCCAGGTTATATCCCAGGTTATAAAGGAACATGACAAAACAAATTCAACATAATCGTAATGATATCATCAAGGTTATTGCCTCATTTTTCTACTGACATTAAATCAGTGGAGTACCTAGTTAACCCATAGAAGGGATTACTTGGCTATGAAAACAGTATGAAAATAATCAACCGATTAATAACTTAGCAACAACAAAAGAAAACAATTCAACAAGTCTAAACATGTGAAGTAGTCTACAATGTAATGTATGAATAAAGACATTACTACATATAATATCTATCTTTCGTGGCCCTTTTGTTATTTAGGCTACCAGTGAATGATGAAGGAAAACATTCAACAAAATATGGTGGCCAATGTGGTGAGATACCACAAAATCAACCTACAGTTACACCTTCCTGTAAATGAACTGCTGTCCTGACCAGCAGACACATTAAAATAAATATGCATGCATGTGGCTGGCAGTTTGTCAGGTGACATGTTCTATAGAGAGATTGTATCCTGGAGGAGACTTCTTATCTACCTTTAAGCGTGTCAGGTGAGTGACAGGAAACATGTCAGGAGGACAGAGGGATCGTGTAAAAACGTTACCCTCTGCTCTGCTAGCGTTTACTGTGATGGATTACCTCTCTGTGTGGAAGCCGTGGTTCAAATGTGAGGCAGAATGAGTGGCAGCAAATGGGAAACACAAACTCTCATACCACCAGAATAGTATTAATTTACAATCTGAAGCCTCAATGCTGGTGCCACTAAAACCTGCATACCGGTCCTTTAATACACAAAAAAAGCACAAGAGGAAAACTAAAATAACAAAATCGGAATTTTACCTCCTGTTAAAGCAGAAGAGAACTTTTTCAACACTCCTAAATTGGTTAAAAGTCAGTTAAATATCAAAGGTCTGTACTTTATAGCATCAGAAATGTTCATTTTTGTTGAACATGATGAGGATTATAAATTGGGGGTGTTGACAACAACAAGACAAATATGCCTGAGTGGCTCATATGTATGATTTAATCTTAAAGAAGGAAATCAAACCTCATACATATATCTCAACTACAGATGGACAGAAGGCAATTAATCGTCATATGACTGGATTCAGTCATAACATGAGTGGGCAGGGTGCTCATGACACAGTGAGTCTTGTGTTGCCTGATTAAATGCAATCAAAACAAGTCCATTGTGTTTTAATCCCTTTGAGAAAGATTACATATACCAACAGGAGCCTGAGGAAGCAGAAGGGGGTTTTGTAGTTGTTCAAAGGGTGATGGAAGTCAATCAAAAAGAAGTTTACATTTTACATTATTGAAGTAGCATATGACATTCAGTGGACACTTTCTTTTCCAAAAAATCTCATTATAAATTGAAAATAGTGTCTGATGAATGCGGGATACAACCTTACTGTCCCTGCTTGACTGTTACAACCCTGTCTCTTAGATATTATGATTGTATGATACTAATTTGTTTTTTGTAATTATGCTTTGCTGGGAAACATAATTGGCAAAAATAAATTAAGAATATATAACCAGAATTTGTGATTAACATGGATGTTAAATGAAATGAAAAATAAAACATTTAGGTACCCATCTGTGCCATTTCGATAGTAATGTCCTAAAAAGACTTAACCATATCTCCCAGTCCTGAGTCTTAAATGACCGAAGCAGGCTAAATGTCTCATTACTTTGCTATCAAAAAGGCTACCAGTAGCTACGTCTTCCAATACCTACGCCTAAAAAAGACCAACTCTACCCAATTCTAAAAACTATTCAGGTTTTAGAAAGGCCAAATATAGCAAAGTGTCCATACTGAGGCATTAACACCACCAAAAGTTTCCAAAATGTCCCAATACTAAAGACCTTTAAAAGTTAGCTAGGGTCAGATTTTTAGCTAGCTT
This sequence comes from Scomber scombrus, assembly GCF_963691925.1. Taxonomy (NCBI): domain Eukaryota; kingdom Metazoa; phylum Chordata; class Actinopteri; order Scombriformes; family Scombridae; genus Scomber; species Scomber scombrus. The sequence goes on from NC_084984.1 coordinate 25,049,733, forward strand.
ATCTTCAGGCTATCTTTAAAGTAACAACTGCAGCTAATTCTCAGGCTATCAAACGACCAAATTTAGCCAAATATCCCAATACTAAGTCCTTTAAAAATACAAGTTAGCTAATGTTAGTTAAGGTAAGGTAATTTTAAAGCTTCAGTTTTTTAGCTAGCTTATCTTCAAGCTATCTTAAAAGTAACAACTGCAGCTAATTCTCAGGCTTTCAAATAATCAATTCGGCCAAATGTCCCAATACTAAGGCCTTTAAAATATCTGACGTAGCTCCACAGAAGACACTGTCCTACTACCATCAATGTATGTCAACCCTCCATCCTCTAGTCAACTACTTCAATTGCAATTCAAATAACAAAACTTGAACTAAGGCAACAAGTTTAGTTTAAGTCACCCATTCAAGTTTAACCAGCTTTAATGTCCTATTAGTAACCAAGTTGTTACAAATGATAAAGTCAGATAAACTCTTCAATACAAAACAGGCAAAAAAATAAAAAAGATATAAACTAATTGTAACTGATTGTAACTGTAGGCTGTAGTTTTAAAGTAAAACTCACATTTAGCTGACTGTCTAAATACTAATACTTGTAAATTAGCTCATTGTTCCACCAGTAAGGCTTTAAAAAGGACAAACGTTATCTCACTGACCTGATATTCATTAGTTTCTCATCTGTAAAATGGTTCTAAAATACTCACAGCAGGACATGGAGAGAGAGGAGTATTCATCATGACAGACGGACTCAAAACTAATTTCCTGACCAAGCTCAGACCACAGGGGGTTTCTGTTTGTGTGTGTGTTAGTGGGTGGGTTGCACTACTGTGTACATGGAGATGACCCTAACTACAACCTCTGCACTGACCAGAATGGGAAAGCAGAGTGAGACAGAGAGGGGGACTGGGTGAGAGAGAATGTGAGTTTGTTAGTTAATATCCGGCCAGAGATTGTCAGGGTTTGTGTGCCTGATTGATCAGGTTACTCAACCTCTCATTGTATGTGCGTGTGAGAGAGCGTGTGTGAGAGAGAGAGAGAGAGAGAGAGAGAGAGAGAGAGAGAGAGAGAGAGAGAGAGAGAGAGAGAGAGAGAGAGAGAGAGAGAGAGAGAGAGAGAGAGAGAGAGAGAGAGAGAGAGAGAGAGAGAGAGAGAGAGACAGAGAGAGAGAGAGAGAGAGAATTTCTTCATTCGTGTTTTCTTCTAAAAAGTTAAACTGAACCAACCAAACCAAAAAAAAGCTGAGTTGAGCCTTTCACTTTTGCTCTACAGTTTCACAGTCTGCTTCACCAATTATGTTCACACATGACTGAACCATCCTGGGTTTTGGAGAAAAGTCAGTACTGGTGTTGGAATGATATGAACACCTCCAACTTAAGACTGAGGCTGTGCACATTTACACACAAAGCACAGTAGGAGTGTCTTCATTTATTATTTGTAATTATTAATAATCCCATCATTGCAACAGGATCAGTCGTAATCTACAGACATTCTTTACTTTTCTCAACATCAGACAGATAAACTGTAACACAGATATTCCAGGTTTATCTTGTCCAATCAGATGATAAAGCAGCTATCCTAAAGATAAGTTCAGAGCTCCATCAAAGCTGTTTGTTAATGTATGCTAATTATTAAATCGAGAGCACAAATATTTAACAGAGTACACTTTTTTTTCCTCAGGGACACTCCCTGGGCTCTGTACTTTTAGTCAACAATCTAAAGCATTGCACTGCAACTAACTTTGTGACTAAACTGAGGTGGTGCAGTCCTGACGTTCAGGAAAATTATGAAAAACAACAACAAAAAAAGTCTGAAATCTATCCAACAAAAGTATGACTGTACAAAAATATACCTTAATAGGTAAAAGGACAGAATTCGACAGTATTATAACTCACAGTCTTCAAATCCAGTCAAAAGACTCAATAAATCCTAACTAAGGGCCCCCTCACACCTAACTCCAGTTTGGACTTTTCAGCTTGATCTGAACCAAAATTACAGGTGTGAAACATTCCTAAAACACAGTCTGGACCAAACAGCTAAACTTTGGTCCAATGAAAAGAGGTGATCTCAGTCTGGATCGAACTGAACCATGCTTTGGTTCCTTTTGAGTATGAAAACATTTTTTGAATGATTCGGACTTGCGGATCAATTACAGGAAGTTTTTAATTGAAATATGGTCTGATGACGTAATAAAAGGTCAACTGGAAAGAGCAATGTCACGTACATATATGAACCAAAATAAACTGCAGTGTATATGGTATAATAATAATAATAATAATAATAATAATGTAGTGGCAATGAAATGAATCTGTTCATTGATTTTTCTACATACTACCTACTAAATTGACAAGATGCCTACATCAGACACACACCAGTCTACAAACCAATCAATGTCAAGTGTAAGGAGATGCAGCCCACCTAGGTGATGAGAATAGGATGTGAATATGTCATATAAAGTTCTTTAGTGCACTCACATAATTGTAATGTTAAAACAAAACTAACCAGGACCCTTGTTCATACTTTTAGTTGTTAAAAGGTTTGAGGTTGGTCTGTATCACAAGGTTACAGTTCCCAACCCAAGTTAAAAGAGTCCTGATCCTCATCCCAGAGCGTGTCTCAGGGTGGGGCCAGATAACTGTGGCTGGACGCCAGTTCAGACACACCTTGTTAAACAGGGCAGGTATGAGGAGGGTGGGGCCTCCCTGCACGATTGCAACTCTTTCTACCTTTTTGTTGACTTTGTTCTTTATACACACACACACACACACACACACACACACACACACACACACACACACACACACACACACACACACACACACACACACACACACACACACACACACACACACACACACACACACACACACACACACACACACACACACACACACACACACACACACACACACACACACACACACACACACACGATTTTATGTAACAAGGCAGGAAGTTTTAAACCCTCCAACAGTCATTACACTCAAAAATATTACAAGTGTACATACTTGTGATAAAGCCATTCTTGCCTCATCAGAAACTGGGCTAAAAGTGAAAAGTTTGCCCTGAGGATGGTGCAAGAAGAAAGGTCAGGGTCACCAAAATGATAAGGATTCCCTTCTCTGGGGAACGTAATTATTCACAGTTAATTTAATGGGAAGATATGGAGATAGACTGAACATTCTGTACAGGGTTCTTCAGTATTCAAGAGGAAGTGCTGTTAGTACCCACAGACATGTTTGAAATACTCCAGTGAGTAAAAGTACTACAGTTGCACCATTCAGTATTCAGTTAGAGTTAAAGTTGGTTCCACATGATTGCAGAGAAAAAAGTAACTACGACTGTATTTCAGTACAAACACAATTACTCTGCAGTGCTTTATTTATCTTAAAATGTTCTACCAAACTGATAAAGTAAAGAAAGATCTTTAAAGTAACTGGTACTTGATTAGAAAATAATACTGATATGACAAATAACTTTCCCTCCCTGAACACCTTGGCAGCAGTTCAGAGGAGCCTCTCATTCTTTTCAGATGAGACATTGGCAGACTCTCCCTGTTTGAACAAATAACATTATACAGTGAGGAGAGATGGCTTTCTCCACCCGCAGGAAGTTAGGAATGATCCAGTTATCTTTGTGTTGTACATCCATACTATCTGTTTGTTTATTGTTCACTCACAAGCTTGATGGAAGGTGTTTCAGATCTTTTTTTAAAAATTGATACGAGCATTCCCAGAGGTTGAAGAGTAATCCAAAAGGTGTTCAATTCTGTTACTACATGTACATCTCTGATTAAGATTCTACGACTTAATGTTTTACATTCTTATCATCTGTAACTTCTACGTAGATGAAGCTCAGCGGTCATAAATCTCTGAACCTGCACTGTCATAATAATGACACTCAACATTACTCAGCTAACGAGATCTGTGCGTGCTGATCCATGGGTACATCAAGAAACTCCTCTACCCAGCATGCCTTACCAATGACTCACAGCTATGGTATGTCACGTTGTGTACTGGTGCACTTTGAACCACCAGGCCCTTTAAACTGGGAGTGGATGGCAGGAGACGCCCTGCACGCTCATTTACTGACCATGAATTACGATGGAAACAACTTTTAAATACTTCTTTTGAGTAATTCAACATCATTGTAAAGAAAAGTGTTGGGCGTTCATGGTTTTATCAAGACGCCAAGTAATTTAGATTTAACAACGTGATTGGATGATACTTTGTTGTCACTATTTTACTGATAGTACTATTTTTTTGGCAGTTATATGCATTGAATGAGCACTTATACATTTACTTTCCCTTTCTTTTTATCTGAGAAACATGCATTGAAATATTTTCACTGCTCACCCTCCTTATTTGTTAATGAAGTCATTAATCTTTGTTTAATGACTTCCAAAATGACTTAAGAGATTTGAATGCACAGCCTGTTCCGGTATTTAGTAATAGAATTCTTTACAGGCTGAATGTCAACTATTATAACCAATACTTTTGACCTGATTTTTATCCAACAAAATATATACAACTCAAATAATGTTTGTACCATTTCTGCTAACATATGTCCTGTGGGAAAATGTTACCATGGGTGTTACTACCATGCTGGTATAAAAAGCTGTTAATGTTAAAGATGTTGGGTGGGGTTGGGGTCAGGGCTTTGTACAAGCTAGTCAAGTTCTTCCACATCAAACTGGGAACATCATTTCTTTATGGACCCGGCTTTGCTGATGGGGGGGGGGTCTTGACATGTTAAAACAGGAAAGGGTCTTCCCCAAACTGTTGCCACCAAGTTGGAATCATTTAAATACCATGGTTATAATTATATGGTATTAAGATTTCCCTTCATTGGAACTAAAGAGCCTAGCCTAAACCAGGGAAAATCAAAAGTACACTTACTTAAACTTTGGGATTTCCACTAGAATTTGAAATAAAGTATTCAAATGAACCCAACATTTAGTGTCCCTCGCCATACATTATATAACAGGACACTGTGCTGTGTAGTGGCATGCACCTTTCTCTCTATAAACACACTAAAAAAAAGAGTAGAACCAGTTTATAATTAATGATCACCTCTGCTGTAATTCATATCATCTCTCTTGTATTTGCTCTTTCACTCTTTTATCCTGCCCAGTTAATTGAAGCGCAGTCAAACCAGTTCTTCCGTATTAAAAGGAATACATGATCACATCTCTCTCATTCTCTCCCACTATCATTATCTATGTAAAACAGAACTAAACCATTTTGTGCAGCCACTGTGTTTCTTGAAAAGCACTCAGAAAAGGTTTTAAATGTATTTGGTCATGTTTATCTGTGAAGCCTGACTGTTATAATCTGACTCCTGACTATTATAATAGTTATATCTGACTATTTTAACGCATTACTTCCTAAACTGCCTTTTCCATTACAGACAGAAGGGATCATTTGTGCATCCAGACAAGATGTAACTAAAAGAAGCTTACGGCCAAACTGTCATTCAGGATTTACACGTTCATGCCGTCTCAATTACTGTGTATGGAAGGTAAAATGTGGCAAAATTTCAAAGAGCAGTCAGTTATTAAAAAAGTAATTAGACTTATTCTGGCAGTATCACTTTATCCATCACACATTGTGTACACTATGCTGATTAATGGCATGTTTCACTGCATAAAAGGTGTTACCGCTGGTTATTTTAGGTTTGGCAAAAAACACACACACACACACACACACACACACACACACACACACACACACACACACACACACACACACACACACACACACACACACACACACACACACACACACACACACACACACACACACACACACACACACACACACACACACACAGACAGACAAACACACACAGACAAACACACACACACACACACACACACACACAGACACACACACACACACAGGTGTGTTTTACAGCCATTGGCAATGTTCATTTACCATGTATGAAATACCCACAGTGCAGCTACATGTAATGCTTTGTCATTAGATTTATTTATCTATATATATAATCTATATATACTGTATTTATTTATCTAATTACCAGTTTCTGGCTTGTATATGCCATTCACATCAAAATCAAGTAATTGTGACCAGGGGGCAGAGTGTGTAATGTGTTTGGCTTAAATGACAAAGGCCAACATCACATCCTCATTCCTACCAATAGTTAATGAGTGTGTGTGGTTTTTGACTTAACGTGACTTAATCACGTAGCACTATATTTGCTACATGCAGAAATTCTAGTATACTTAACTGAAAAAGTTCCCAATCAATGGTCACAAATATCATCACAAGCTAGTGGGTTGCTAAAATGAAAATCAATTTTGTCAATTATCAGATCCCTATTATCACCACTATTCTTCCACCAAATGTTTTATTGCTCTTGAACAGTCTAAATTAAAACAAACTTAACATTTAACCCCACTTTTAGTTCATAACCCTCCAAATAACACTTCAAATTAAATCATTAGATAAAAATTGGCTCTGAAATAAAATCAAAGCTCCGAAAACAAAATCCCAGCATTACACTTGATCAACTTTAATTTCATGTGTGAGCAAGAACTGTGATTAATTTTGGAACAATAACACAGAAAGAGAAAGCTTAAGTGCAAACAGGAGCAGACAGGAAGGTAGAAAGATGTGCAGATGATGAAGAATTGCTTTTTTAAACTCTTTCACCTTCCCATATTTTAGATCAGTTTGAAAACTAGAACATCGGCAAAAACAACAACATCCCCTTTCCAAGCACTGCATCTCCCACCCAGCACCCACCCAGCCTGCACCCACTCGGCCCTCTGACGAGGCTTAATGAGTAATAAGCACTGGGTGACCACAGTGTTGGAGTCAAGCCAACTTTCCCAGATGCCAAATTGAAGCCTGGAGGTACTGCATAATGCAAAACAACACTCATTAAAACTTGGAGGGAAAAAAACAAGGAGCTATAAAATGCAAAAATGCACTAAGATGCATTTCAGGAGAAGCTCGGTGGCATTTTCTAAATGACGGAGATGAATAATTAGGACTCTCAGGCGTCCATTAGCGGGAGAAATTACAAGATGTAGAAAATGGGCTCCAAAACACACTCATGACCCTAAATTGTTTGGCCCGAACATTATGCTAAGGTGGAAAACGTAAGCTTTAGAAAAGGCTGATGAAGTGGAATGAAAAGGCAAACAAAATGAGGTTTTCAGATGCAGGAACATATTGTGATGCGTTTAGATGAGTTCAGTTATATGTCAGTCGGCAGTTTGCTTAAGTCAGTAAGTGTTTTGGAGAGGAGAATTTAAGTGTTGTGGATTCTGTGATGACAAAACGGAAAACGATAAAACAAAGATGTAGGTGTGTAAATTAGTACGTTCCTGCAGCCAAATATCCATTAAAAGAAATGGAATATTAAAGTATGGCCCACTGTACCATTACTTCATTTTTAATTGCTCTTTTTTGCCAGTTTTTCTTTCCGTATTGGTTCCAACCCCGTCATAAAACTCAAACAGTAAAATATTTGTAATAACAACAATGGGCAGTGACCGGGTCAGAAGGAAATGATTCAAATAGTTACACACAAGATTTTATCTACCGACTGTCAACACTAACTGAACCAGACTGGAACGGACGTGGGTCAACTGATTGTTGCCCAGATCATAATTTACAATAAATACCACAATCATAATTTGTATCCCTTGACCTTAAACAAATATTTTGACATTTTGGGAAGTATGCAAATGTACTTTCTTGCTCAGTTATGAAAAAAAATGCATGTCTGTATACTGAGTATGAAGCTGAAGCCAGTAGGGAATTAGTTTAGCCTAGCATACAGTTTAGATTTACTATTACACAAACAAGATATAATGTGTTTATTTGTCAAATTTAGAGGTAATAGTAGACAGATATTTTCAATTAGCTTAGCCTAGCATACAGTTTGGATCCACAATTAAACAAACAAGATATAATGTGTTTATTTGTCAAATTTAGAGGTAATAGTAGACAGATATTTTCAATTAGCTTAGCCTAGCATACAGTTTGGATCCACAATTAAACAAACAAGATATAATGTGTTTATTTGTCAAATTTAGAGGTGCTAGTAGGAGGATAATTTCAATGCGCCAGGCTAATTGTTTCCTTTTGCTTCCAATCTTAATGCTAAGCTAAGCTAATTGCCTACTGGCTTTAACGTCATATTTAGCATACAACAGTACAGTAAGGGTTAGTAAGTAAGTGGTAGAAGCACCTTAATGAACTCTGGTGGCCTGACATAGAAAATAATAGACTTGATGGAGAAAAAGTTACAGCTGTCAATTTTTTTGTGCATATTTTCACCCAGTAATATATTATTGCTAACTTAAGCAAAGCTACATGAACAGGCTGTTGTTAATAATTAGCAATTTGTTGTACTGTGATAGACAAGAAGTATAAGAATTAAAGAAATTCAAGAGTTTTTTGAATTTTTTGGCTTTCTTAGGCTTCATTCTGTTTCCGATATCACCATCAAAACCTATGTTTAGGATACAAACAGAAACAGAGCACTGAGCTCAATCATGGGTATTCTGGGAAGTGTAAACCAATCCTTTAAAGGAAAAATTACCCCTCAGATCATCTGCCGGGATTATATGTATCGCAAATCTGTAAGGTTCAATGCATTCCAGGTGTTACTGTACCTACTGCTTCTGATTTGGAAATGTACTATGTTGTATATCAACATCATCAGGAGTTGGATAATAGGAACTGAGTGGCCCTCTAATGAGTGTTAAAGTGATAATCCAACAGGTAATAAATCTGCTTCTGTTTTAATTTTCTATTATCGTTACCAAGTATTGTTGCACTGCTGCCTCAGTGATATTTCTGTTATTGTGGTTTGATCTACTGCATGTGGTGCTCTCTCCTTTGTCTGTTCAGCTATGGTGGCCATTACTGGTCTTCATAACTGCACAGTTATTGTTGTTTCCAAAGAAACGGCAAATGTAAAATGCATTAAGTCGCCTTGGATAAAAGCCTCTGGCAAATGACAAAATGTAAATGCACTTTATGTGCAGCAGAGGGGTTTCAAGATTTATTTGACTTATGACTCCTGAAAGACTGTTGTACACAGTCATTTTACCCTGATAACTGACAAAAGCAAGCAAGTTTTGAATTATGTTTAATTTAAATAAGAAAATGACCTTTTTTTGGAGTATTTTCCAAACACAAGAATGGAGCAGATGAGGGTGTTTGCTTGCTTTTTTTTCTTCGAATTTTAATTTGCAGTGTGAAATGCTGTGGACTTGTAAAACTGCTGCTATTGCACATTGTTTAAGGGCCTGGAAACAAAGTAATGTCTACATGTAAGCCTGGTTACAGGTTGAACATGTCCATGAGTGATAAACAGGAGGATTTTTCTAGGAAATGTCAATAGACATGACATAGCAGCAAAGCAAAATCATGCAAGAAAATAAAAGACAGGTGAGTTTCGCCCGGTAGTATAGTTTATCAGATTAGATAACAACATCCTTGCCTGCATTAGAAACCCTGATGTTTGAATTACATAACATCACACTGATATGGGCACAACAAACTCATTCATGGGGTGAGTCCATGTTAACATGCACACACGCGCACACACACACACAAACTAAATGGAAATATTCAGAGGTATGCCATATTACCATTCCATACATTTCTGTGTGTATAACCATTTCTCTCACACCCTCAATCCTAACATACCTGCCATCTTTATCTGCCTTCCTCCTTTCCCATGAATTAATGTCGAGTTGCAGTTTGTCACACCATGTCTCATAAAGTCAGAACAAAAGGCCAATAATAACATCCTGTGCAATGTTTGCTGCAACAGATCACAATTTTCGGAAGGAACATTTACCTTTACCGTGAGAGGAGAAACTAATCCACACATTATGTGACCGACTTTACCTTTAACATTGTCATAGTAGGCTGCACAGTAACACTTCAGTCAACTGTGATTAGTGACTGGAGCCTAAAGCAAACACCATATCATTCAGGTTGTTGAGTGATACACACTCTGCTAACTATTTACATCCCCTCTGTGAAATGACAGCACACTGTAATGACTTAACCTTACTCAAGTGAAGGAAACTAACACCATATACTTGACTCAAGTGCTTCATGCTAACACCTTAGTACTCACTATTTTCTGGATGTTTCTTACTGAAATGCACCGTAGTTCACTTCCGCCTCGAAACAGACTTGTTCCCTTTCCCTTTTTTAATCAAAGAACCAAATATTTTCTAATGCACTTGTTAATCTTTTGTATTGTGGATTCAGCCTAGATAAATGCATGCTAATCCAAGCCAAAGTTGTCCTCCAACCATAGACTTGATATAAAGATGGACGTAGCAGGTTTGTGACATGACTCATTGGAGCCGGTTTAAAAAGCTCAGAGTTGCTGCTTATGGTCAGCATTTTCAATCATTTTTTTATTTTTTCAATTAGTCCATGCACTATGTTAATAACTACTGTTAATACAGTTCATACAGTTCTTTCGTTAACAGTTTAGCACCAGCGTCCCCAATTTCAAACGTTATTACTGCCAGTCAGTTAATTTTCAGGAAAGCAAAAGATCAGCTCATGAAGAAAATCTCAAACCGACTTTGACAATTGACTGTTAAGAATGATGAAATACACTCATGACAGATCTCAAACACAGAGCGCAGTGGCCCATGAACAGCACAGAGAAGCTTTTTTTAATGTCAATGATCTTCTGTTAAACATGAATTCCATTGCGTTAATGATTGATTGGCACCAAATGCCACCTCAGGGTGTTCCTCATACCAGACGACAATAGGCGGTTTGTTCAGTAAGACTTGGGGTGCTGCTGAGTCCTGCCTAAAATCCCAGAAATATGGGTGGAGGAAAACCCCCACCTACCCAAGGAGCCACACCTCCAACAACAACTGAAACCCTACTGGGTTTACTGGGCAACGTTTTTCAGATTACACATGACAAGGATTTTTGAATATGGTATTATAATTTTGCACAAAAATGTTCTTTGTCAGGCTGAGTTTCATTGCTGAGCTCCATTGTGGTTTTTATGGCGCAGGTATTTACAGTATGATTCGGTCGGGTTGAGGGACATGTGTTTACCATGCTTGTAAACATGAAAGACACAGAAGGAAAGCTCAAGAGACAACAAAGACTAACACAGACTGACATTCTTCCTTTTAATATATCATGACAGCTGACAGACAGACAACACCCTGTACTAAATATATACTCATCACATATCAATGGAAGTTCACTACAGCATGACGATATACAAGTGTGTATCGTCATGCTGTCTGCTTGTCACTGTGAGAACATTTCACTGACCTGTGCTCAAATTTGATGGCCTGAATAACTGCTCCTCTCTGAAAAATGTTTCTTATCAATATCAGACAACTAATTGATATTGAATATAACTGAAAAATGTTCACACAAATGATCAAGAAACAACTAGGAGACACTGAATACATATTAAAAACGCTGATCACAGATTTGGAATTTTTGGTTGTGTACATATCATCTTACCGATGAAATAATAGGGCAAGTCACAACATTTCACCAAACTTTTCACAATAATTGTGTGTATGTGTTTCTGTTGAAGCCAAGCCTGGGATCATCATTCTCTTTTATGCCATAGCTAATTTCTAAGCTAATTGGGTTTCGGGGAATGGGATTACACAAAACACAGACAGGTATCTGCAGGACTGGAAGCAAGTTTTCACAAAACAATGACATTATGTCATTGCTTAATAAAGTCTCTCTCTCTCTCTCTCCCTCTCTCACACACACACACACACAATTGTAGGCCTACTGAACTTGTAAGGACCATCATTGGCATAATACATTCCCTAGCTCATGGACCTACCCATAATCTAAACCTAATTCTACCCTTAATCCTAAAACCTCCTTCAAGCAAGCACCTTCAGATAAAATGCCCTCACTCTCAAGGTCCAAAACTCAAATTGGACCTCCATACACATGTGTAAAAGAGTGTGTAAACCAGTGTTTGTCAGTTTTATCATAGCCATAGAAAGTGCCTGTAACCTGAGCAACAATAGTGATGCTTCAAGCTGGTCTGATCAATATGTCTATAATAAAGGCCCAAATGCACTGAAAGTGATAACTGATGTACTTCATTTGATGAGTCTATTGTCCATTGTTGCTCTGATGACATACTGCAGGCATCAGATTTGAAATGCCAACACCACAGAAGCAACACAGGTTTGTCCTGTTGTTGTTTGTATAAATGCTGCATTAGACATAATGAATGAATGAAATACAGAGCATCTGTTTTCACAGTAAATCATCTATTGAGTGTTTGACGGTTATTTATTTGCACTTTAAAACGTTGCCACAATGAAACAATCAGAAAATAACATTTCAGTTCTTTCATTCCCCTGCTTTGTTCTTGCTACCGCTCCCTCTCCTCGCTCAACCACTGCCTCTCTCTCTCTCTCTCTCTCTCTCTCTCTCTCTCTCTCTCTCTCTCTCTCTCTCTCTCTCTCTCTCTCTCTCTCTCTCTCTCTCTCTCTCTCTCTCTCTCTCTCTCTCTCTCTCTCTCTCTCTCTCTCTCTCTCTCTCTCTCTCTCTCTCTCTCTCTCCTCTCTCTCTCTCTCTCTCTCTCTCTCTCTCTCTCTCTCTCTCTCTCTCTCTGCTTCAGAAAAAACAGCAGATGCACCGCATTTGGGCCTTAATAATTGATCACATGACTATGCAAATTTTGAAAGGTGTTGCTCTAAGTGACAAATTCTGCATTCAGAATACAGGATAACATTATCCCAGTTTAAAGAAACCTGGTTATGCCAGCTGGAGTACTCCAGCAGAAACTGAGATACTGTGGCATGTAAACGCAGCTGTGGTAGAGTAGAGGTCAGCAATAGTCAATATAGTCACTATGCATGTAAACACCTTATCAGGTATCTAACAGTACAGAAACTAGTGGCTGAGATGTTGAGGAATCTCGACACACCTGCACACATATTAGAAACCTGGATAATGATATGATAATGCTTAAGGCCATATCCACAGCTGACTGACAGGTGAAAGTCATATATCTAATGGTTAAACTTGCACACACCTTACTTTAACATCTTGTAGTAAGTGCCCATTGTAGTGGAGCAGAATATCAAAAATCATACTAAACATAAACATCTTTAACATTCAAAATAAAGATTCTTAAATTTAACATTTCTTAAAGTAAGGTATCAGAAAACATTGATTTGATATTGGTACTCAGGTATATGCCAGCAGGTGTATTAAAAGAACCTTAATGCCCAATGAACATGTCTCTATTTCTGGACTCCTTGGCCAATGTCTGTGACAGACAGTGTGGCGACGAGAGAGAGAGAGAGAGAGAGAGAGAGAGAGAGAGAGAGAGAGAGAGAGAGAGAGAGAGAGTGAGTTTCAGTTGTGTGTTCCCGTCGGTCTGGTTGGTTAACTGTCTGCACTGGAGTCAAGGGAAAGAATGTTGTCCTATTAAAACACATTAAAGAGACTAAGACAAAGAAAGAGAGAGAGGGAATGGGTGTGTGTCCGTGTAAGAGAGAGATGAAGACGAAGAGATATAAGCTGTTGTGCAGGATCCTCTATGATACCATGATTGTTTTTGTTGTTGTCAGTCAACACACTTAGAAACTGGCCCTGCAGTTATCTGTATTGAAAGAGGGAGATGGAGGCAATGAAATAACTAAAGGAAGAGAAAGTGGTGTGAAGAATGGGTTTGGGTTAGGGAGAGAATGAAATGTGGATAAACAGAAAGGGAAAGTGACACATGAGGAAATACAGGAAAGAATGTTTGGTTGTGACACGGGGACAAAAAAAATGGAAGATAGGGATGAGGAAAGTAAAAGAGAGGAGAAATAAAGAGAAATGTCCAACTAGTAAACTGGTTTGCTGTGTATAATAAAAAGCTGATATTTCAACTAATGCCTTCCTCAGTAAGTGTGTAAATAATAAAAAATGAAAACAAAATGAATAATAAAAAAGGGAAACAAATGAATAACATATAAATTATACAACCGTGAATGAAAATGAAAGTCAATCATAAAAGCAATTGCTGCACACACAATAGCTGCAACAAAAACATCCAGATGGCACTAACAAAATTAATAAGATGTATAAAATGCTCTACAAAATACTTACAGGAAAGAAATATGAGGAGAGGGAAAAGAAAGTGAATTATGCAAGAGAATTGGGAAAAGGAAAGTGAGGTTTGAGAGACATGTCAGACAAAAAACAGAGGGGGGTCAAAGTGAGAAAGAGGGAGATAACTAGAGCAGAAAAAGATAGAAAGAATGGGGATAGACAGAGAAGAGAGTAAAGAGCCACAGTGAGGGTTGACAGTGATGCAAACAACTGATATTTCATCAGGATTACAGCATTCGTCAACCTGAGAAAACACTTTCACACGCATGACTAACTGTGTAAGCTTTAGAAGTCAGTGAGAAAACAGCATGGATGACAACAGTCTGTTTGTAGACTTGATACAAACCTGCGACAGAATTTAACTCAGACATACTAACACTACAATATGGGCTTAGCTATTCCCATTTGTATCCACTATGAAGAGCATTAAAGAAAAAACTTTAAGTGTTGTGTGTTTAAGTCAGAAACAAATTAGTTTTATAATTTATCTCCCTACGGTCACTCTGTAAAGTATCCATAGCCCTCAAAATTAGCTAGCATAAAGCTTGCTGACCTGCCGACTAAAAACTAATTAAAGCTGTTTTAATATCTGATGTTTTATTTTCTTGCGACTTGGGAGTAGGACAATTCCACAAAAAGTTGACAGACACAAACATATTATCACCTCAAGTTGTTTTGGCTAACGTGTTAGCAAACAGCTGCCATACTTCCACATCAAGCTAACAAAGTGCAACATTAGCATAGCTTTATCGGCTAATTGCTAACTTTGTTTGTCATTTGGTGCTGGGCAGGTCATGTAAAGAAGTGGGTTTATCAGAGTTTGGCAACAACTTATCACCTCATTAAGTTGTTATGGATAACGTGTTAGCCAATAGCTGCCATATTTCCACATCAAGCTAACAAAGGAGCAACATGAGCGTCTCACTGGAAACATGTTTGTAACCACCTGATGAATACAAGTCCAATATTCAGTCTTTTAAGCTATGGTTTAAATTTCAAACCTCCTGAGAAAACATATGGTCCTTAAATATTGAACTTTCTCCATTAGCTAATTGCTAACTTCGCTTGTCATTTGGTGCTGTTCAGGTCGTGTGAAGGAATGGGTTTATCATCATTTGATTGCTGAAAACTTTCCTGCTGAGGTAAAGTATAGGGTTCAGGGTATATAAACATGGTAAGGTATTCATATTGTTATTATAGTCATCATTAACTAACTTATAACTGACACTGTAGCTCTATGTGGAGCTGGTGTGAGTGATATTACCTTCCACCTATTTGACATAAAGATAATGTCTCTACGGCTCTCTTATCGGAGTACAGTGCAGAGTACGGTCAGACTCGCCCTTTGACAGAGCATAGGATGACACATACAACAACACTATGACATGTGTTTCATTGTTAAATTGCCGCAAGTTTGGTCCTATGCATATTTTCTTTTTCCCAGTCAGATTACAGCTAAAGTAACAGTGTGTGGAAACAGCTGCATCAATGGAACAGCAGGGTAACATTGACAAGATTATTTTAAAGGTTCTTATTGTTTTGATGGTATTTCTTCTGTAGCATCAATATAACATTCCTATAATGACAGAAAATAAGTTTGGGAACTACACACCAGGGCCAAAAGTATGTTGACACCGGCCCATTCCATCCATATATTAGCTGAGGATGTAATTCCCAAAAAACATGGGTTTTAATCTACATCCTCTTTTCTGCTTTCAGGCTTTCCACCAGGTGTTGGAACCTGGCTGCAGGGATTTGCACCCATTCAGCCACAAGAGCGTTAGTGAGGTCCAACAATGATATTGGGTGATAAATCCTGGCTCACATTGCCGCTCTGTGCAGCCAGTCAAGTTCATACACATTAAAAATTGGGAAAATAATTTCTTTACGGAGCGGGCTTTGACATGTTAAAACAGGAAAGGGCCTTCCCCAAACTGTTGTGTCAACATGTGATACATCATTGTCTGAAGACTCACTGTATATTGTAGCATTTTCTTCCATAGGCTATCTTTGGTTCGATATAGTACATACTAGTGAGATGACGCTGACTTTATATCCTACAGGATTCATTATATATTATATGTTATCAAGCTTATCAAGTTTCTCATCCTTCATCCAATGATCAAATATTGATTAATCACATTTCTTTGGTTTTCAATTGCATGGTTAACCTGACATTAATACACTTATCAAAGTCAGTCAATAACTTGTATCTCTTTAAATGTTCATGATTTTATTCTACACTCAAATGATATTCATATAATATTTCTTAGTGACTTTCTGTGCTGTAGGAACTTTCCCCTCCTCAACCATCTAAACCATAGACATCACCAAGAAATGTTGGAACCTGTTTATTGGGTCTGACTTTATTGAATTTAACTGCATTGTGAAATGGCTTACAATGTTTACAACTGCTTATACTGACTTATAATGTTTCTATGGGAAGTTAGAGTGCATAAGTGCATAACTTATTAACTTTTATAATGCTTTGAATCTCCAGTGATTGTTTAGCACTATTTATGGTTGGTATGTTAGTATAAAATTATACACAAGGGTTAAACAAACCTTGTTGATATTTAAGGCTTTGGTACAAATCATGGGGTTTTTTTAAACTATAAAAACAAAATATATAGAGTAATAAAGTGTGATTAAACACTGACCTTATCGCGCTGTGTTCATATCCACCTGTGATAGTTTGGATCTAAAGTAGTTTAACATACTTCCCTGGCAGGTGTCTGCTCAGCTGCTGTCCTTCCATTACATTTCAAAAAGACTAAATCTACTTTTCTGACCGAGTTGAGCTTCAGTAAACTTGTCGTGATCTTACTGAACTAAGTGAAAGCAGCAACACAACGAGCCCCGTAAACAATGACAACAACTGAGAAACGCCAAGGGCGCAGCAAATCAGGTCAAAATCCAACAGGTGTGCAGGTAAATCATCAGCCTCTTACCTGTTAATGTTCCCTCTGCGCTGCTCTGCTGGCGACTGACAGGCTCCTGTGTGTGGCTGACAGGAGTTTGCCTTGTGGGTGTGTCCTGGGCTTCACCTGCAGCACACCGTGGAGCTGTGCGTAAAGGCCGCGCTCACGACGCCGCTGACGCACGCAAAATAGTTTGGTTGGCCTGTCAGGGCTGAGGAGGGAAGAGAGGAGGGAAAAGTGACGTGAGAGAGAAAACACCCAGATTCAAACACAGTAGTTACATTCTTTGGCGGTAATCCACTGAGAAAGTCTCTCTCTCTCTCTCTCTCTCTCTCTCTCTCTCTCTCTCTCTCTCTCTCTCTCTCTCACTCTCTCTCTCTGTCTGTCTTTTACGCACCATGTTTGGAGATGTCATGCATCAGTTTCTCACCAAAATGCAACTATCATAACAATTTCAGGAATGTCTGCCTCCCTTGAGGCGTTTTGTTATCAATGTTTTCACTAATGCCACTCATAGTATTCATTCAACTACAGGAGCTGAGCAAGCTGAATCTATCTATCTATCTATCTATCTATCTATCTATCTATCTATCTATCTATCTATCTATCTATCTATCTATCTATCTATCTATCTATCTATCTATCTATCTATCTATTTATCTATCTATCTATCTATCTATCTATCTATCTATCATTTTTAATCTGAGAAATGTTCATTCTCAGCAAGAAATTGAGGTCAAAACGTAATTTGGCAGTTTTTCTCCCCATAGTAATGTGGATTTTTTTTCATTTCTCATTGAATACTTGAGATTACACTGACTGTTCCAAATCAGAGTTGGGTTTTTTTTGTGTATATATCCAGATTTCTATAGTGTCTTGGGTCAAAGTAACTTAGTAAATAAATTAAATAAATAAATAAATATGTATAACAAATATAATTGTGTCTGTTATAGTAATAGAAACTAATGTTAAGTTTTGGTGGAATAATTAAGAGACTCATCATTTAACCCCCTCCAAAAAAGTATAGAATTTTTCTATTTCTATTGTGCTTTCTATAATAAAACCCCATGTAAATCAGCACATCATAATACACTACAATTAAACACTTTATGACTTCCTTGATAAAGACCTGATACTTTATGATACATAATGTTGTGAATAGAACACTTTATCTTTAAACTGAATAAATGATGTTTCATTTCCATCTTTTACTCATTATATTAGACTGGTGATCAGCTCGTCATTGCTGTGAGCTCAGGGTACTACTGTAACTGAAGGCCACTCAGAATATTAACATATGAATTTAAAGGATTTTGAAAAACGTGCTACAAACGTGTGTGATATATTCTTTGATGTACTACAGTCTGCAGGTAAACAGAAGGCTGACGGTTGAGGTCTTCTGTAGATGAGTGTTGGTTATAAACATCCGCTGGTTGCTATAGGCGTCAGACTGAACGCAGAGATTCTTTGTGTTGGGAAACACTGACAACCACGCCTCACATTCCTCTGAGCTGGGGCTGGGAACACACCCATTCAGCTGGTTATACTATGGACTCTCTCTATCTCTCTCTATCTCTCTCTCACACACACACACACAAATGTACACATCTATGTAAACAGCACTGACTAATATCCTATAATATCTGTTGTCTTTTGTGTGAAAGAACAAGAGATTCCATTATTGACTTTATTGTCCTGCATTGTGAGACATTTGAATCCGCCCACACTGCAGCCATAAAAAACATTCCACATACATAAAAGACAGGGTAAGGCAGGGACAGGGAGCCACAACCATATCTAAGACCATAATGATAAAACATACTGAAACATGTTAAATAGATACAAATCTATAGTACAGGGAAAAAAGAACAGAAAGGCGCAACAGCTGGAAAATAGTCAATCATCATTATATATGTAAAAATAATGCTCTGCTGTTTTTTTTATATTGATTTCATCCTTATTTCATCCCAATTTTAATTATTTTTTGTTGAAGTAATGATAACAACTTTTTTGTTAAATTCAATTGAAAACATGAAACTCTAAACCTCTTCCAGTAGCAGTATGGGATGGGGCGATTGTTATCTTTTGACAAAGCTGCCAGTAAAAAACTGCTTTCTGAGTCTCATAATCAGCTTTAAGTCAGTTCAGACTCACTTGAGAAAGGGTTTAACACAGATCTTTGTCTCAGAACTGATAAAAGTGTAGCATGTGGCGTTTTATCATGTGCAAACCAATGCACATGCCTGCTCATGAGCCTGCAACAAGCAGGTAACAATTGAGACAGAATCATAAAGTCATATTTATGTGAAAATGTCACTGTTTGGGTCTTTATATCTTTATATGGACATTTCCCAAAACGGATCTTTCTTGAAATTCATTTTAATTAAGTCTGAACACAGTGTCTGTTCTCTGAGAGGATGCAAACTAATGAAGTAGGCAGTTTAAATGGATGGGAGGTACAGGAGGCAGGATAGGTCAAAAATCTGGGATGAGCAGGTCACAGGAAAGAACAAGAACCAACACGTAAAAATACAAGGCAATAAGAATGAATGTAGCATTGTACTTTCATTAGGTCGGCGGACTCAAAAGAGACAGGTTTTTAAAAAATGGCTATCCTGACTTTTTGTCCCTACTGTTGTTTGGGTCAAAGCTCCAAAAACACTGCACCCTACTTTTCCATAATAATACTCCCTTGTTTGGCACTCCCTGCTTGGTTAATACCCACATCTGTCAAACGCCACATCCCATGTGTTAATATTAGCTTTCTGTTCAAAATGTAGGAGCCTCAAGCCTTAATCCTAGATGACATCATCAGGGTTATTTTTTTGACCCTGAAGCTCATTCAGAGCCACAGAAGACCTTACGCAACAGTTTTTAGTTGCTGAGTAGCACTCCTTGTTTATTAGTTGTTGTTTATTTTAAATATATTGGTTACTTTAAGTATTTCGGTTTGGATATTGGAGAAAAAAAAGAGAAGGTTTTAGATTTGATGTCTATGCCACCATGTCAATGTCCTTCGAGCAAGAAACAGTTTGTGACCAAATAAAGTGGAGCAAGTCATCTTCTCCACCTCCAGCTCCATCTGTTTCCAAACGTAGAAAAACATGCACCATTCTGCAGATCTAAAACCTTATTCTGCTTCAGTTAAGTTTGTGTAATCTCACATGGGGGAAAATACCTATATATCCATATTGTTAGACATTGTTGATCATGTTCTCTTCGTCTGTACTGCATTACAAACAAATCTGTTTTATTGTCAATTCTGACACATTGGTAAAATATCGTACTGTAAAACTCTGAGGCTAACAAATCTCTGACTTCTCCTTTCTCTTTTTTAGTATCAAAGACCAGTGCACATAACATTCAGGTAGCAGCTGTAGTATGTTAGCATGGTGGCATCCTCCTGGTCAATTCTAGTTAATATCATATCACTCATTTAAGCCTATGAACTTTATAACTGGACATCAAACAAAACTTTCTTTACCAGTCAGTCTGGGGTGTTGGGTTTCCAGGCTGCTTTAATAGTGTTGAAGTTGTCCTCAGTAATTGCTGCATGGTGCACCGTTTTGTAAAGTCTTCTACCAAAGGGTTTTCACAACTCCAGCGATTACACTGTTGCAAGAGGTTAAGTCTGCTTCTTTTAAAAGGCTTCATGACTGACTAAGCGCCAGGTCAGTGACATAATGGTTTGGGCCAACTCAGACTCATTACTCCATCCACTCCTCCATAGTCAAACCTACACCAAAAAAGATCAAAGGTGATGTTAAATTAATCACTTTTGTGACTGATGGCTGTTACATGTGAAACTAATGGTTTTCATACCCATTTTATAATTATTTATGTGTGTATACTGAGCATTTTTGACAATTCTCATTTTCAGCTTGCAGTTTGATTGTAGCGAGATATTGGGCTAGTAATCAGCAGATACCCAATATGATATCAATGTGTCAATAATAATAAACTGCAAAATTCTGGTGAAGATCTCAAAAGTCTCCAAAGATACCAAATAATGACAATGGTGCAGCCATAAAAACAAGTTTTGGCTTTGAATATGACATCATATAGCTCAGACAGAACAGAATGAGAGGATGTTTCCAACCTTAAAGCTACTGAAAGGAAGAACTGCATATTCGGGAGATGATTTAATCACCTCACACACCTGTTTTCTCTTCCACGGTTATGAATCAGTCCACAGAGAGCCGTACATGTTGCGTTGTGTCACCTGAAGTTCAGGGTGTGACTGCAGCTCAGTGAAAAGCTGAAGACGGGAGCGTCCCAGTGAGACAACCTTTACTCACACCCTGATAACTCACACTGCTGCAATAAGTTGCATAAGACATTTGAGCTGATGTACTTCGATAGTTATGTCAGCATTATTCTCGAAACTATTTTTAATTCTTTTAGTCTCCCATTTGTTTCCTTTTGATAAGCTGCTTTTTCTTCTCCTTTTGTGTGTTATATTATTGAGTGAGAAAAAGCACACACTGAAACTGACCCCTCTGTGGTAGGATTTACCCATTTCAACCCTTTATTTAACCAGGTGCCTCTGATGAAAACATATTACTCAGGAATGATTGAAAGACCAAAAAAAAGTATAATCCTAAGATTGGCAAAGTTAGAAAAATACATCCTTCAGTAATGTACAAGGACAAAAATGTTATCATAAACAAATAGGAGGGGAGTGCGACGGTAAAGCAGCAGGATCAGAGAGATTTGTTCTGAGTTATCTACAGGTCTGTTCAAAACCAATCTCAGTGTAGTGTTTGTAAAGGTCACACAATACAGCAGATACAATAGTTTCATGACATTATCAGACAAAGGGGGAACACTCTTTTGATTCAATGTGGCTCACTTTTTTTCATTTAAAGATACAACAGCAAATGGAATGTTGCCAATATATTGGTTTTTATTCATATAGCTTTACTACAGATATTGCCACCCTATTTTCATCTCTTTTAACCCTGAAGTCACACAATACTACTCACTCACAGAACAGGTTGTTGCTCTACATTCCATTAGTCAAAACTGAAATAGGAAAAATGTCCTTCTCTTTTAATGCACCTTACACTTGGACCAACCTGCAAAAGGCCTTAAAATTAGCTACTGCTAACTGCTACTTAATTGTCCCCTTACTGTAGCTTATTATGATACTAGAACTGTACCTCAATCTGTAATTATTATGTCTAACTGTCATATCTACTTTAGTGTTGGTCTTATGTTTAAATGATCTCAAACAACGTATGTTACTGTCAGGGCCCGGTAGTTTTGTAATGGTCTCTTGTAATGTTTACCATGATCATTAGTGTAGCATGCTATCGCATGCTAACATTTCCTAATAAGCACTAGCAAACATAGATAATTAATTACAGAATTGGACAAAGTTGGACAAATTAAAAAAAAAAATTGACAAAATCAAATGAATTTTCATGACAACCCATCTAATAGTTGTTGAGACATTTCTTTTAAATCCACAAATGTCAATCTCATGGTGGAGCTGGAGAAAAGTCAGGGGATCATAGAAGTCACAGGGCTTCATCCCTTAGAAACCATATCAATATGAAATGTTATGGCAGTCCGCCACACGCTAACTGGAGGGGAAAACAATATACAACCAAACGCTAACAAAATGTCTGTAGTTAGCTAAAAAAAAAAGCTTTAAGCATGTCAAAGGATTATTTTAGCACCCTGTGTTTACCAGAGAGGAAAAGGTAGTTACAGCATAGCACTGTATAGCAAACTCTTCTACATAACAGGCTGGCATGGCACTCTTTACAGCTAATACAGTGAGTACACTTTGTAAACATAGGCGGGTAAATTACAGGCACAGACATGCTATCATTTCCCATTTAGGCTCTTTTCACAGTTAGCATTTCAGCTGAGTGCAGATTAGGTAGTCTGTGATTTAAACGGGAGAGTGTCTTTGTTCCCACAGCTCTATGTTCCCACAGCCCTATGTTCCCACTGCTCTATGTTCCCACAGCCCTATGTTCCCACAGCCCTATGTTCCCACAGCTCTCTGTTCCCACAGCTCTATGTTCCCACAGCTCTATAATCCCACAGCCCTATGTTCCCACAGCTCTATGTTCCCACAGCCCTATGTTCCCACAGCCCTATGTTCCCACAGCTCTATAATCCCACAGCCCTATGTTCCCACAGCTCTATGTTCCCACATTTTCTAAGAGATTATTAAAATGTAGGCCCTATGTTCCCACAGCTCTATGTTCCCACATTTCTAAGAGATTATTAAAATGTAGGCCCTATGTTCCCACAGCTCTATGTTCCCACAGCCCTATGTTCCCACGTTTCTTAGAAATTATTTAAATTTAGGCCCTATGTTCCCACAGCTCTATGTTCCCACATTTCTAAGAGATTATTAAAATGTAGACCCTATGTTCCCACAGCCCTTTGCCCACAGACATGTAGCCTTGAGAGGGGGTGGGGTGAGAACTGTTTTCGATAGTCTTCGTTACTGTATGCCGTGTTTATCGCATCTTCAATAAAGATCCCAGTTGGCTGTTCAACTACTTCTGTTCTCGGTCTCTTACTTTAAGAGTTAGTAAAGTTAAGTTATCAAGGAATTATCTTACAGTGTGACACTAGGTGCCGTAGACCCGGACGAGTGTGGGGAAAATTTTGGGGGATGAATGTAATGGATGCAGTTGTAAAATATAACCCTAACCCTAACCCTGTGGGAACATAGGGCCTAATTTTGAAAAAAAAGTTAGAAATGTGGGAACATCAGGCTGTGGGAACATAGGGCCTAATTTTGAAAAAAAAAGTAAAAGTCTAAGTAATGTGGGAACATAGGGCTGTGGGAACATAGAGATGACCCCATTTAAACGTCTATTACAAACACGGTATACATTTCAATAAAAGGTGTGCTTTCTTTTCACTTTCATGTGTGTTCTCTGTGTCTAGTGTTCAGGTATATGTGTCATTTTTACATTGGTTTTAGAGCTGCTGGCTGTCAGGTCTGCCTCTTCCACCTGATGGCACACAGCTCTGTAACGTTACACATTTTTATCTTGTTAAAGGCTCAGTTTTTCTGTTTAGCAGCTTATAAAAACAGGTCTTGGTTCTTTACGCTGGTAACACAGTAGCTTTTAGGCATTTTTCAGTTGTTTGCTAGCAGACAGAAGTGACAAGGAGGCACTTTCACTTAATACAAAGTTGATGCAGAATGCTAAATTGTTTTACCCCCAGGGTTGGGTGCGACTTAATAGCACTCTGTCCTTACAGTTGCCCTGTTCATGCCCTCCAGAACGACACATAAAACCTTTTTCTCTTCTGATTCCATTATCATTAGGAAGTAATCAAAAATAAAAACCATTTTGTGATCTTAGACTGCTATGGTTAAGGTTTGTTTAGGTTTATGTGCCAACAAAAACTTGGTTATTGTTCGGGAAAGATCATGTTTTGGGTTAGAACTTGGATCTTTCTCTCAAACCTTTGTTTTGCTACTCTTTTTGTGAATGCAATTTTAACCATATATTTATTGTAAATTTGTTTATCTTTCAAAAACCTTGACTGAGTGACTCACACAAAAATTCCATTGTGCATGTCCCCTGCGTCTGTATAAATGGCAATAAAGTCTCTTGAAAAGTCTCTTGAGGTTTCGGGAACAAATTTGGCCATGCTTAAAAGAAACCACTGCTGACTCTTGGTGGGAAACCGGAAACAAACTGTGAGTGATGTTAAAATTTAATATTTTGTTGTTCCATCCCAAATTCCTCTCTATTCTGACTTTTTGGCTCTGTAACAAAGTCAAATTACATCCACTACTACCTCCTGATGGACTCACTTGAACATAACGATATGTAGTTTTGGGGCATTTGCTTGAAAGACCTCGCTGATAACATCTATTTACCCCAAAACAATATCAAGGCAACCAACGACAAATGCTGATAGATGATCTATGATGAAAACAGTTCAACAGAACTGGAAAACACCCATCAGCCACACCTGATGATTTGTGGCAGGAAACCTTGTAACTCTGCCAAATTCAGGTGGAAAAAGGGTTCCAACGGAGGCGGAAAACAAAGACCTGTCAAATGAACAGTAGCAGAGTTCTAGTTAGTGTTTACAAGTAGAGACAAGGCCAGAGCACCACCTTTCAGTGATTTAATGGTTCTTTTTTCCTACATTTCAAGTGGTGGAAGAAGTATCCAAGATCCTTTACTTATGGTAGCAATATAAAAATAGTTTGAATTTAGATCTAGAAAAGTGGAACATTTCATCCAAATGTCACTGATATCGGTTTAGTAGTTTTTCATATTTCCTGCAAACTAACAGAAAAACAGATAAAGCAATGACTCACATCTGCAGTTTCCAAAGAAATGACCTCCAGCACAGTGCATGAAAAAGCTCCTCATTTGAAGTAACCACAGTAACAGTAATTAGTAGACCAGTCCTGGTCCAGACAACCGATCCAGATATCTGTAGAGTTCTGTTCTGCAACCACAAATGCCTTATTCCTTATTATAAGTCATGTGGCTCATTGAGGTCTAGATATTGTTGATATGTCAACAATACATTTCTCTTTGTGACAACACCACAGAAGAAGGAGTTCTTCCAGGTTAATTTCTCATGTTAGATGATTGACAGTTGGAGCGTTTCAAGCTTGACATTTGGTCGACCGTGGTTCTTTGATAAAAAGCAAAGGTTTAAGGTTGTGGAAGAACGTTAGCTACGACTTTGAAGGTAAGAAAAATACAATCCTAAAAGCCTAAAGTTTCGTTGTACTAATTGGTCAACTGAGGCTAACAATTACACTTTATAACATTCAGCAGTTTAAATCAGCCCACTTTCACAAGTTTGGTCAACTTTGAAGGAATTTGGTAACTTTGGTGATGTGTTTTGTTCCGAACAACAAAATCTGTTGAATTTGCCATAACGCCCATAGCTACAATAGCAGAGGCTCATGAGTATCAATGTATCATAAACCAAACTGGCAGAAAACCAATGATGGGAGCACCCTGGTGGTCGAGTGGTTTGAGCACATGCCACATAATTGCAGCGTCACTGGTTCAAATCTGGCCAGGGACCTATGCTGCAGGTCATTCCCCTCTCTCTCTCACTGTTTCCTGTTGGCCTCTCTGCCAGATACTGACTAAAATAAAGGCAAAAAAAGCCCCAAAATAAATCTTTCAAAAAAAAGAAAGCCGATGATGAAATGATTTCCAAGACAAAAGAATACTTCAGTTGCATGTTTTACAAGTAGCTATGATCTTCTGTTGGCTTAGATTAAAATCTCCTCCGGATGATTTTGACTAATATCTAAACAGCTTTCCCATGAAATTCCCTGCATGAAGTAAACTGACATCAACCACCATCATTTGCTGCCAGGAACTCATGAACTCACCTCGATGAGTCAAAACCAAACGTCATCCTGAGCTGAGAGCACATTTTAATGCAGCAGCATCATCAGCTCAACAGGCGACACATTCAACTGAAGAACTAGTTCCTTTAAACTCATGACGTGATGTGACAGCCTGTCCACGCTTGTTATTACAGCGGTTAATACATGGGATTACTGATAAGGAGGAATTCATATACTTCCTGAATGAAAAATCCACTGGGTGAATTGCATCTAGATTTTCATCTGCAGCCCATACATCAGTGGAGAAAGTTTATTGAGACTTGATCAAGGAGAATGAAAGAATAAATAGTACAAGCTCTGTCCTGATGCCACCTTCAATTCTGGAGTTTCAGTCCTCCAAGAAAAGTCTTATAGGAAGCTACACAGATAATGCCATAAGGGAACAATGCCCAAATATGGTGAGATCCAACACATCTACAGCAGAATTCAGTCCATTGGTCTACAATCAAGACATGGGGGGTATGAATGTACGATATATGGGAACGCAGCTCAGCGCCTTTGTCCTCCATTCATCAGGGTTAACAATATCCAACCCCTGACTGCAGTAACCTCTACTCCATTCAGAGAGAGACAGGCAAACACATCTCTGACCTTGGCTGCCACAGCAACACTATCAGGGTGCCTCCTGTTTTCCCCAAAAGCGGCAGACATCTGCATCTACTGTCTCAGGGGGAGGCAATGTCTCACAATCAAGGTTTGGTGTGGCCTTACAATGACCTAAAGGCCTAGTTTGACCCAGTGTATTCTGATGTATGATACCGAAGTTATGGAAACAGGAACCACGCGAGAACATTCATTCCACTCATTGGTAAAATGCGTCTGTGACAGGAACAAGAACTTCAACACAGGAGGAAGGTCATGAAGGAGGTTGTCTGGACAAATACAACGGTCTTCGTTGTTTGTCCAGGTGGGATCTTGATTCACTGTCTGGCTAACTGCCAGCAACTGTTGATTTCACTTATTTGCAAAAAAAGCTTCTGGTTACTGTTCAGCTCGGACTTGCACAGTATGGGTTGTAGTTGGGTCGGATTGAGGTCGGAGCGCATTACCGCAACAAATTAACTGCTTGTTGTTTTGGTCCTAACCTGAGTGTGACTGCTGTGTTCTGCTCAAACTAATCACAGCAAGGGGGAAAACTAACTCGAATCTGATGCAACCAGACTAAACAATTTAGGCTTGAAAACATACTAAAAATCACTAATAAACATGTCATATGTTGATTGATGATTGCCGCCGTTGATTGCTGCTTCACCAGTGTCAAAGCCCCATTTGCAACTCCCTAGGGGTTTCTTCAATTGACTGCTATTTATAAAGCTCTATCCCTATACAGCTGTCTACTAAAGGAAGGGATCTCTGCTTGCTTGTGTGTATGTATGTCCTTCACATATCTCTTAAACCATCCATCTGATCAACTCCACGATTGGCTCCTTCTGGGCTCTTCGACAGCATGATATTGACCAGAGTTCTACAACCCTGTCATGAGAGAGAGGAGGGGACGACATATCTCTTGGTTTGATAACATTAAAAAAAGTTAGACTTTGTTATTGGTTTCCCAGACTCACTTTAGCAAAGACCAGAGAAAAAGAGAGAGAGAGAGAGCTGAGCAAACAAGCGAGTGACAGAGATACAGTGGTGCAAAGGTTTCTCCGAGAGAGAAAAAAGCCAGTGAACAACAGCGGTTACGTTCTAAAGCACAAATACAGGACTATCAAATACTTAACAGGTGATTTACTGTGGAGTCATATGGTGTTTTTTCATTTAATATTAATAAACTCTGAATAAACAAGCAAACAGTGAGCCACTCAGCTCCATGTCTGAGTGAAGTGGGGGCTGTTTGGTATAAAATACCATCACATCACAGCAGGGCGGGGCTTCCGGGCTCTGACTTGCTGAACGGGACACAGGCATGCACCCCAATCAGTAAAAACTGCCTGAGAAAAAACAAGGAGAGCACACAGAGGACAAAAATAGGCAGTAGAACTTGCCAATAGGAGCGCAGATACATTTGATTGGCAACTGAATCAACCAATGGAAGGCTGTAAACTGCTTTTACGGTTTACACTCAGTGGTGATTAAATCCATTTAATCTATTAAATCCTTAGTTTTAATTTAATAAATGTTTCAGTCCATTCACATGTATGTGCTTCTTGATAAATAATAAGCAATTGGCCTGTTGTGAACAGGCAATGCACTAGTAGAAATAAAAGAAATGACCTCAAGTGCATGACTACACAGTATCAGTTGTTTTATGTCTGGACTCAACAGAACGTATACACATCCACATTTGACATAATTCATTCTCATTATTTTACCCGTTTTTTTTAAAAACCTGTGCAACAAATCATCTTCATTGAAAAGGTACACAAAAATATCTTGATTGTTTAGAGCAACAAGTGATAGAAAACTCATTGAGAAACTCATGAGAACCTGAAATGAAGACAGGAGAAAATACTTTGTTCATTCTTGAAAAAGAAATAAATAATTTATTCCTTCTATTGAAATTAGACCCTGAAAATGATGTAAAGGTTAAGCCAGAACATCAGATATATACAAAAAAAATAATGAATGACCTCCGTATGATTATTATCAGGATAATTTAACTTTTATAATACATTTGCTAACAAATAAAGTGATGAAGTGATGAGAACAAAATATCCATGATAAAGGTAGGTCTGGTGTTCTCTCTGTTTAAGACAATGTAGTGGAATATTAATATACAAATATTAAACAACATTTAGAGCAAAGAGAAACTTTTACATCTGAAGAAATCTCGATATTTACACACATTTAAAAGAAACTCAAAGCATCAAAAGAACAACAAATGAAAAGAACAAAAAGGTGCTGACAATGATAGTTTGATTGACAGTTGATCTGTATTTGAGTTTACAGATCTTTGCAACTTGTCCACAACCACAAAGCATGAGTCCAGCATAGAGAGGCTGAGTGAATGTGGTCTGGACTCTGTGGAGGAGAGTCATGGTGTCAGAGACGTTGTAGAAGGACAGAATACCTGCACTGTGATCCAGGTACACTCCTACTCTGGAGGATTCAGAGCCTGAGACAGGAGTTGAGACATTGTTGTGCAAATATTTATAACAAATAACACTACAATATGATTCGGGAGCTGAGGGAATGTCTTTAAATTAATTCACAATGTTTGTGTAACAATATAAAAGCCAAGATTTGTCATTTTGTCCAAATGTACATTCCTCAAGGGTCCCTGCTCGGCTGATATTCTTGTATGTGACTGCTACAGAAACTCCTCCACAGCTCCACTCCACCTCCCAGTAACAACGTCCAGTCAGACTCTCTCTACTCATGACCTGAGGATACATAGTGAATCTATCTGGGTGACTAGAATAGTCCTGTTTAGGAGTGAAAAATACTTTTCTGTCCCCCTCAGATAATAGCAGAGAATGGTATGCTGTGTTTGGATCCAGTGTGATTTGAAATGAATATTTTAAGAACTCCTCTCTGGTCTTTGGCTCTGCTTCGGACTTTAAAAAGTCCACTTCAGTCCCTGTCAGTGAGACAGTTGTCCATTTCTCACTCAGAATGTCCTGTAGTTTAACTCTGAGATCTGACACAGCTGCTGTCATGTCTTCAAAGTACTGCAGAGGACGGATATTGATGCTGGATGAGTCTGTAGATTCACTGAGTTGTGACAGTGAGGAATAGTTGTGTAAAAACTGGATGTGATCCTCTGTGTGTGAGAGCTGTTTCAGCTCAGCATCTTTCTTCTTCAGCTTGACAAGCTCCTGCTGCAGCTTCTCCTGAAGCTCTTTGACTCGACTCAATTCAGTTTTCTGCCTGGATCTGATCTGCTGCTTCACATCAGAGCTTCTTTTCTCAATGAGATGGATCAGCTCGGCAAAGATCTTCTTACTGTCCTTCACTGCTTTATCAGCAGAACGATTGACGGACTCCAGCTCCCGCTGAAGCATCTTCACATCTTTCTCTCTGTCCTGGATTCTCTGCTGGACTTTTTGTCGATTACCTTTTACCTCTCTCTGCTTCTCAGTCATTTCTGCTGCAGCTGAGACTGTGTCATGTCCTTTATGTTCATCCATGGAACACAGATAACAGATACATTTTTGGTCAGTGCGACAGAAAATCTTCATCACCTCACCATGATGAGAGCAGATGTTCTCCTGAAGCTTCTTGGAGGGGTTGACCAGCTTGTGTTTTTCAAAGGCAGGAGATTCATAGTGAGGCTGGAGGTGTTGCTCACAGTAAGAGACCAGACACTGCAGACAGGACTTGACAGCTTTCAGTTTACTTCCAGTACAGACATCACAGGCCACATCTTCAGGTCCAGCATAGCAGTGATCAGCTGGAGCAGCTTGGAGTCCAGTCTTCTTCAGGTCCTCCACTAAATCTGCTAACATGGTGTTTTTCATCAGGACAGGTCTTGGTTTGAAGGTTTTTCTACACTGAGGGCAGCTGTAGATTTTCTTCTCATCTTCTTCATGCCAGTGTTGTTTAATACAGTTCATACAGTAGCTGTGTCCACAGTGAATAGTGACCGGATCATCAAGTGGATCCAGACAGATTGAACAGCAATATTTAACTTCATCCAGCTGAGCTCCTTGTTGTGCCATTTCACCTCTCAGAGACACCCGTATAAACATACAACGCAGGGTTTAGAGGAGGAGTGGACGTGAAGCACAAGACTGATACTGACCAGAAATTCCGACATGCAGTCTGATACAGTACAACGTGAAGCGAGTGCACGGCGGTTTACGTCTTAATATCCACCATCTTCACAACAACGTTATATGGTTAAAAATAGTTTCTCTTCCGTATGTGGAAGGAGAATCTTTCTTACAGCGTACGTTATTGGCTAACGCAGAGTGACGTAAATTGTGTTCCGGTGTTACGCTCTGTTCTGCACGCCTGCTGAAAAGAGCATGCACCTCGCGGGAGCGCACAGCCCAAAGACAAAGTACCAGTATATTGTAATGATTTTTTAAGCAAAGTACATTTAAAGACGATATAATATCATTGGTTACTTTTATGAATTATGATAATGATGATAGTATACAGATATTCATAGTTTAGAGTAATTTGTATGTATGTATGTGTGTGTGTCTGTGTGTGTGTGTCTGTGTTTGTATGTAGGCTATGTGTATTTATGTGTGTGTGTGTGTGTGTATGTATGTATGTGTGTGTGTATGTATGTGTGTGTTTGTATGTATGTGTATTTATGTATGTCTGTGTGTATGTGTATTTATGTATGTCTGTGTGTGTGTGTGTGTATGTATGTATGTATGTGTGTATGTGTATTTATGTATGTCTGTGTGTGTATGTATTTATTTGTATTTATTAGGGCCGGGACTCGATTAAAAAATTAATCTAATTAATTAGAGGCTTTATAATTAATTAATCGAAATTAATCGTATTTTAACCGCATATAAATATTTGACCTGAGAACAGTGAGAAGTAATTTTTTTCACATGGATTTTTAGTATACCATTGAATAATGACTGAATACATAAGCTTAAGCAACACAAATATTGTTTATTTTTGTTCAAGTCCAACAGACCAGTGCAATTTTTGCCATTAAGTGTAGCAATAGCATATTTAGAAATATAGTACATTTCAGAAATTAGCTAGCTACCACACTAGCTTCCATGCTAGCTGCTATATGTTTTGCATTGAGGTGATACTTGAGGCTCGATGTGCTGCAGTGATATGCGATTTCCTTGTTGCATAGCTTGCACACAACCATGCTCTTATCCACACTTCCATCCACGGGGCCAACCAAAGCGGTCTCATCAGCTACTTTGTTCATGTTCACTGTGGTTTGTTGTTGTCTGAACTACGCTTGTTAGAAAGCCCACATTGTTTTGAGTGATATTTACCTGTTTATAGTCTGTTTGCATTGTAGGTTTCATTTGTCCTACGTTCTTGAATGCAGCTGAGTTTTACCGACGTTCTTGAACGCACCACACCTGTGCAATTCTCCTTCTCCATGCGCTAGAGAGCTGACGTTTTTTCCCTTGCCTTTTTGCATCTTGCATCCTTATTGCCCTGATTTCCTGCTGTGTGTGAATGTATAAGGACCATAGCCGTAATAAAGCAGATAACTCCGTACATCTGTATCCGTGTTCTTTAATTGGGACACACTCACCATACCTTGCCACTCTAAACCAGTTAACTTCCTGGAAACCCCCACTACCTCCTTTTTAACGCTAGTTGGTGCTCCAGTATAATCGGTCCGCCTGAAACTCATCCAGTGAGAAACGTTCCGCGGTGCAAAAATAAGTGTGATTAAAATGCGTCCATTTTTTTTAACGCGGTAATTATTGTGTAATTAATTAATCTTAATTAACGCGTTAAAGTCCCGGCCCTAGTATTTATGTATGTCTGTGTGTGTGTGTGTGTGTGTGTGTGTGTGTGTATGGGAGGCTCTTTGAGAAATAATTCATACTCACACACAGCATCATAATCTCATATATATACACCACCATACTCATACACAAACACCACTATACTCAGTGTTAGCTGTTAATAGTTACATATTTTCACCTAAATAAGAATTGACGTCAACATGTAAAAGCGAGCGGGACCCTCAAATGACTGAGTGGGATTAAAAGAGTGCACAATGTCTATAAAATCCATAATAAAAGAAGAACCAGTGGGTCAGCTTACAGATCAGAGAATTCCTGAATAAGACCAGAGTTTGATTTTGGGGGTCTGTAGAATAAAACACAAAGTGGGTAGTAGTGAGGCTTTGCCATTTATCATAAAACCCAGTGATTCAAATGAGGAAAAGTGTTCTGAGTGAGTGAGGGGAACATTTCAAATTCTCTCTTCTCTGAATCACAGCCAGTCCACCTCCAGGACCTGAAACCCAAAGCTGCTGGAAATAATTAAAACCAGGAGGACTTGCTTCATTTTGTGCAACACAGTCACCTGGACTTAACCAAGCCTCAGTAAGCAGAACTAGATATAACAGCTTTGATACTAAATCAAATCATTGCAGAGAAACGATTCATTTGCCAGAGATCTGTCATTCATCAACCCAAACACTACTGAAGTGGGAGATGAAGATGGAGCAGGCCAAGAAGGCGGTGAGATGAAGCAGCAAGACTGACATGGACCAGATTATTAGCATTTACTGGACTGCTGTGTTCCACTCTGATTTTGTGGAAAGAAAGCAAATAAGGGCATTTCCCAAAATGACAAACTATTCTTTTAAAGGTGCAGCATGGAGGATTTAGTGGCATTAGCATTAGCATTAGCGGTTAGGTTGTAGATTGCAACCAGCTGAACACCCCTCCCCTCACACTCACCTTCCAAGCATGTTGGAGAGCTTACAGTGGCCACAAAAACTTGAAAGGCCCTTCTTAGAGCCAGTAGTCTATTCTGTGATACTGTACAAACATGGCAGCCTCTGGGGAAAAAGACCTGCTCCCTATGTATTATGTAAAAGACAAATTTTAAGGTAACAAAATCATGATTCTTATTGTCTGGTGATTATACACTGTTTAAAATATACTTATGACTATTATATTCCATTTCTGCCCAGTCCGTTCTGCTAGATGCCACTAAATCTTACACACTGCACCTTTAATTGTATCTGTTTTTGTTTATTTGAGCATTATTGGAGATTTTTGCAAACATACACCAAAATGTGCTGCATGAAATTTTCCCTTCACACTGTGAGGAATAAAAAGAAAGAGGCTCTCAAAGCGCTGCATTATAAAAATGGCACATTTATTGCTACAGAACGGTCATGAACATGAACCTCATTGAATCACTACAAGATGAGAACCAACAGGCAACCAACGGCCAACTGTTGGGCTGGTACGAGGAAGAATAAAACCCTTTAGCACAGAAAATAAAAAATAAGCTGTTCCCCAACATCTCCACTGATCTGGAATTTAAAAAAAACAACAAATTGTAATAAGATCAATATCAACAATAACAACAACCAGAACCAGACATTTATAATTAGATAACATAAAAAAAACCAAAGTAAAAGAATGCAACATTAACCAGAAGTAATAAAGAGAATGGAAGCGGAGGAAAAACGCTGCACGGAAAAATACAATGAAATAGTTGAAGGTTTGAGGCACTGAGCCACACACTGGAAATAAAAATTGGGACTGCTGTGTTTGTGTTATGTTAAAAAATAAAAAATCAGATGTTTTGAATCTTGGCGCTCTGTGGCCTCTAACCGTGACCCATCACACAGCCTCGTCTTCATTGACATATGATTCAAATTAAACAGATTTAAATTGAACTGATTCTTTTTAATATTCACTTTTGAACATTTTTCAAAAAAATCAAAGTGGAATATTGTATATTTGGAATATTTTTAATGAATCTGACTTTTATCGGTTCTTTCATTTATCCTTTTCAGTATGCGTAGTATAAAAAGATTGCACTTGCAAAAAAAAAGCCAAATCTATTTTAATTTTTATGAATTTTAGTCTAAATTGAGCTTCTATAGGGTGTGCTAAGTTGGCTCCATAGAAAAAGAGCACTATAGAGAAGAAGCTTTAACAAAAAGCCCAGGCACTGATAACAGGGTAAATCTGCTTTGTGTGTTTTTTTTTCTTTTACACCTTTTCACTGAATTGCTTCAAAAGGAACGAGAAAAACGAAAAAAGGCCACAGTTCATGTATTTTTTACCATTATGATAATTATAACACTGAAACAATGAAGTATATCTTTAAAAATGACTCTTATACTTACAGAGAACAGCTAAGACTGAATGTAAATGAGTCAGTCATCTTTATATTTGTGCTTGTTGTTCATACAGAGCCCAGTGAGGATGGGAATTTTCTTTTTTTATTATTCCCTGATATCACTAATTTATGTATTCAAGTCACTTTTTTACTTTCAGTATTTTGACAATCCCGGTTGTAAAATCATATTTCAGGTTGTTGTTAGTCCACTTACAGAAGTGAGACCTCTTACGTTCATCAAATCACATTTCTTGAATTGTTGTGGGAAAAACAATGCATGAATCAATCAGTCTGATTATTGAGCTTACTAAATCATATATTTATGGAGGGTATTAATACATATTCTCCAAAGAAAGCAAATGATTACACAATGTTGTGTCTGACTGCCCAAACCTTCACATTTCAGTCAGAAATAAAGTAGACATTGAAAAATCAATGCAAGGTGTTAATTTAAGAATATTAATTTGGAGATAGCACATTATTTTGTAATTTGGAACAAATGAATAGACCTAGATCTGCCCAAAGTAGTATTTTAGAACTAGAAACTGATTCAGTGACCAAATTTATTCTAGTCTTATTCTTGTACTTGCTGGAGAACATAGCTGGAAAAGCAACTCTGGACAAAGTTATATGTAATTAATTCAGAACTTTTCAAGGTAATTGTACAGTTTCCATCCTCAGCTACTCAAAACACGTCATTTTATCCAAATCACAAATAAACATTGTCCTACGTGATGGTGGTACCTGTAGAGAAATCAGCCTCTGAGACATAAGGAGCTTTGTTTCTGCTGTCACATTTACACGTCGTATCTTGTTTAATGAACAGGTGAAGAAATAGAAAAGTAAAAACTAGACACAGTGGTTAGCGTTGGTGCTATTTGTTGCTGTAAGCTCTGTGCTAACGCTACTGTCAACAACACTCAGTTGACTGACGGTTTGGTGACTTGTTAGCTTGTTAGCAAACAAGATACGACATATAGATTAGACAGCTCTGGAATGGTTGGAGGGTGTATTTTCGTCTCTTGTAATAGAGCTACGCTAACAGTTTATCCCAATGCTTATTTTCAAATCTTACTGGGTAAAAATGTATTGGAGTAATAAGTGATTAAACAATAATGGCACTGACCATCACAAATGTTCTTATAATCCAGATGCTAGATGCAGAAACTGCAGTAAAACCATGAAAGAAAACATTATCCCAAATAAGCTCTATAATATTTCTTTAGTCATCTGCTCAGAGGCTATTTTAAGTCACCTGTGAATCCCAATTCATAAACTTCAAAAGGTAAGATCTATACTTCTGTTTTATGAATATCAAACTGATAAAATATCATTGCCATAAGTGAAATACTCAGGAACGAATGACTGAAAAAACTGGCTGGAGTTTTAAGGTATGGTTTTTCATGGCAGTGGACATTTGTATGAAATAAATGTATTGACGTTAAAGATATGAAAACAGGCTCCTTTAATTTCTCATTTTGTCATTTTCTTTTGCAGGGACTACAGTACTTTCTGCAAAAGAAGTGTCATTTTAACATCAATACTGGTCATTCGTAAAAAAAAAAAAAAAAATGTAAATGTTTTTTTTGTATTGTTTTGAATGGAAAACACACATTAAAATGAGTATACTTAATATAAATGTACCAAATTTCAGATTTGTTGTGCTACTGGTGTCGCTTAGTGCTCTCTGGAGTGTAAACCCAAGTGTTTTTGTTCAATTAAACGTTAGCTGCTGTTTCATGAGGAAAATGAGAAATTCTTTCTGTTTCTAAAATTGCTGGGAAAACAAAGGACAAGAGTGGCCATTTTGAATTCAACTCATTATTGCAGTAAAACTGGTACAGAGTAACAGATTACAAAGCTCATGGCACAGTCACTGAAAAAGAGAAATGAGGTGTGTATGTACAACAAGGAGGGAAAAGAAAAAAGTTAACATTTTGGCTAATAGAAACATCAGGGGTAACATAAAAATGAAGATACTGTAATTCGGGAGATGACTTGATTATACAACAAAGAGAAAATATGAAATGAAGCATTGCAAAAATAACATTACTTAAAAAATACATTTAGCACTTACACTGACAGATTCAATCCTAGTGTTTAACCTAGGTCCGATTCAAAGCAGCTTTTCCTTTTGACAAAAAGCTCAATTTTAATGGCAAACACTAAAAACAAACGACTGAAACTGTCTTGCACATGATCTGATATCTTTTTGGGGAATAGCTGATAAGATTGTTTGCTGACGACCTGCTGATTTATATTAGCAACACTCCAATGTTTTACAAATTCTTCATATTTTAATCTGGAATCAGGTGCTGAGGGTCTTTTAGTTAATTCACATTTACAACCTATCTTGAAGAAATAAATGCACAGGAGTCAGAGCCGGCCCAAAGCCACCAGGAGGCGCCAAAGTCATTAACCTGACATAACCTCAGTATTTTTGTTATACCACCCTATAACACAATTTCTCAAAAGATGCTTTGTCAAATTCTGTTATAACAGCGACATTACTAGAATTGTTCTGACAATGTTTTTGTTCTGACAAAAAAAGGTTATTATGAATTTTTGTATTTGCAGTTTTTCTAGTTTTGCTTAATTGGCAATTTATTTCAAATGGCCCAAAAATGTCTTGGGACAGCTCTGACAGGAGTGATTCTTGGTGCAAGCAAAGACAATAATTTGACTCACACTTCAGATGTTCGGCAACTGAAACCACATACAGTACTGAGCACCACTGACCGAAACTAAAAGTTGGCACCTGGCTACTGTAACCGGACGAATACAACCTCACTAAAAATCAAAACATCATCATCATTATCATCATCATCGTCGTCGCCTCTCGCTGGCAAGTCCTCACCCCACAGAAACCCCACAGAAAATGTTTTATGACTATTTACACATTTCTCTGCAAAAAATACAATTAAAAATGGTAATGTCATGAGGCATGGAGAATTAAACAAATATCATATATCTTTTATGATTTGATTCCTCCCAAGAACCGTCCAAATGTTCCCCACATTTATAAACATAATGTTGGAAAAAAAAAAAAAATTCTGAACTTTTGACCTCACTACATTTTCAATGTGACACATTTTTTCAACACACACTGAATTTTACTTTTTCATCTTTTAACAAAAAAACCGATACAACATATTTCTAAAACACAAAATAACAACAGTCTACATGTAAAAATATAACTTTTACATACACAATTTCAAAATAATGGTTAAGTTTGCCATTTTGTTGCATACAATTTACAAATGTCTGTGTGTCGTTGCCTCGGGTAGATAGCAGTGAATGGAGCATTTAGAACTCCGGTCCCATTTTGTCCTGCGCAGGGTGCCGTACTAGTCAGAGGGTGTTGTTATGGCAACAACAGAGGACACAACAAAGTCAGTTGAAAATTTATAACACTGAGGGGCCTCGCCAACTTTTGCCAGTTCAGTCTTTGAGAAAATAATTCCTCCCCAAGAAAACACTCCTTTGCAACAGAAAATAAAAAAATAACAAAAAAACGGCACCCTCCTCATATATCGTATATACTTTTTTGTACATTTATATATAGATTGATTTATTCAAATAGATTCTTTTCCAGTTTCCGTGCCTTCCTGTTGATTGGGTAGGATTTAAACTGCGTCAAAATGACCACTGACAGAGAACAATGCTGACGGATAGCGAATTGTGATGTTTTTTTCTTTTTCTTTTTGTTTTGTTTTTTACATTTTCTGTAATAGACATGTAAACCAGAACAGACAAATAAAAAGTAATAAGAGAAATGATTTTTCTTAAAAAAGAGAGAGAGAGAGAGGAAAAAAAAGAAAATCTGTTTTACAACATACAACCACACACTTTGTACTGAAGACTACATTGGCTTACGGACAAGCCGATCAAATATTGATAAAAAGCTGATAAGCTATAATACAAGAAGAGACGCGTTGTTCACCATGGGAACAGGGCTAGGGTTAAGTACAGGGAAGTGGGGTTCAGGGTAATGTAGGACTTAAGGGGCCGGGGAGAACTGGGACGGGGGCTTGTTTTGCTAAATCAAGCGTCTGTCCCATTGGCTTGAAGCCAGAACACGCTGTCTACTTACATATAAGCATACAGTACATTAAATACAGTTTAGTTTTTTATCCAAAAAATACTTTTTTTTCCTTTTTAGCTTTTTTTAAATTCCCAGGTCTGGTAAAAAACCTGACTGCATAGAACCTAACGACTAAGAACAGGTTTCCCTAAGCTTGCATCCTATTAAAAGACCAGGTAAATGTCCTCCTCTGGCAACTCGAATGATATGAACTCTAAAAAGGCACATTGGTAGAAGTGTGAATGTTCAAATTGCATCTGTGGGACTGCTTAGGTGGGACAAGAAGCTTGGGAGAGGGGCTAGGGCTCTAGTTAAGGGCTCATAAGGCTAGGGTCAGCAGAGAAAACAGCACTGGGACTGGGGATTAAATTTAGGGTCTGGATTGAGGAGGGTTAAGAATAGGGTGAGAGAGAAGGGGGGCTTTCCGATCGACACTTGAACTATTATGGGTTTATATGTATATTAATCTAATCAAGGTAATTAAAACGACAGGCTCCGGCAGACTACATAAAACATGTCTGATTGTTGTATTAATATGTATTAACAGAATCATGACAAGAGAATAGACTAGTGCTATATTCTGGGGGCAAACATTGGCCCAAAGCAACTAGGTGTTACCAATTGTACCTCGACTCAGCTGCAATTGGGCCAACTCGTCTAGCTACCTGGGAACAGCCAAATTATGACCCAAAGTTTAAACTTTGGTGGCATATAAAACTATTTGCTGTCAGCTACTGATGTCTGGCTTTACTGTCTCCACCAGTCCAGGTGGACCTCTTCTAGATAAATGAGACTAGCTTATGGTCCCAGCAACAAGACACCTCAACAATGACACAGAGTCGTTCAGACAGGAAATGTCAATCAGGAAGCCCCACAAAATGTGGTATTTGGGGTACAGGAGAGGTCTGAGACTGTGATTAGACGTTTAGGGTTATGGTTGACCACACATTAAACCGTGAAATGAGAGGATCTAATGAATCCAACGCAGGAATGCTTTGACTACTGCTGCTTGGCCCCCAGAGGAAAGGTATATACCCCTAACCCCGATGATTGTTCCCTTGCTTTCCCCTGCAGCGCCAACTTTCTCTTTGTCCATTTAGAGCTCATTATTATCTGTTTGTCTATCTCTAACTCCTCAGGAAGTTGGTCCACTTCAATCTTGCCATGACTCCCCCACCTCAAGACAGCGGGAGCACTCGATTCCAAGCGGAGCGACTGCGATTCAGGGAATGTGCTAAATATGGAATAGAATTCACTTCAGTGCTCAGTCCAGCCCTCTTCCCCCTCATCCAGACATCCATCTACCTATTTTTCTGTCATCTGCCCATCCTCTCGAGCATCTGCGCAGAAACCTTTTGATTTCGGCTAATGTCCGAACACCAGTTTCAAACTCTGCCTGCTTTTCCCATTCCCAGTCTGATTGGGGACGTTTGCCAGAGTGTTTTTCTTTTTGTTGTTTGCTTTTGCATCTGCACTATGAGCCCACAGCAACAATCTCTAAAAGATGTCATGAAAAGTCTTTCCTTCCTGCTGCATTTAGAAGTACACTTTTTCATTACTGCATGATTCTTCCTTCTGTAATTCCTCTACCTCCAATAATTTAAATACCCCAGTCCCTCTGGAGTCACTCACTGATTGATTGATTGATTAACTGATTCAATGATTGATTCTCTAGGTATTCTCTTCCTTTCAGTAGATACACACGGGCCATTAGGGTACAACTGTACAGGGTTTTTGTATTCGTATTACAAAGTTCTCAGTCCGTCGATTTTGCAGTCTGTTTAAGCAGTCAGCTATTATCATGAAACACTAGTGAACATACATAAACATAAATGTTCCAACTGTTTTACACTGACAATTGAAATGTTTGTAGTCTAGGAGGGAATGGATTAGAAGGGGAAGAATGTTTTCCTTGTTAAGCTCAAGCTCTTTCTAGGCATCGATGATTTTATTTTGTTCCGATTACTCAGCGATTCAAACACCTTTTGAAAAGCAGAAAGGTCGCAATAGAATTAACTTCCTAATCTATAGTCGTTTGAATTTTTATTTTATTGTGAAATGCCTTGTTAGATGTATGAGTGTGTAGCCTGCATCTGGGATACTTCCTGGTATTGTCCTGTTCCTTTTTGCTTTGTTTGCTTTTCTTATCCGTGTGTATCTATCTGACTGGTTTGCATCCAAGAGGAGATCAGGCACAGCTTCATCCACAGTGTGGCGTTAGATTGCCATTCAGTCAGAGATGCGCTGAAGCTGTGTTGAAAGACAGCTGCGCAATGTTGCTTTTTTTTTTTTTTTTAGAAAAAAATCTCTTAACACTTTGTGATATGTTTTGTTTCGTTCTGAACAACCCTCCCCATCCCCAACCCTCCTCACTGCCTGCGTCCAGTTGCACTTTTTAAACAAGTTTTTGTGTCACTTTTCTCATATATATATATATATAGATATATATATATCTATATATACTATATATATTTATATATAGAACCCTTTTGTTCTTTAAAACTGGGAATGCTGATAGAACAAGTACAAGAAGAAGATTTTTTTTGGATGATGATTCCAAAGACTTTTGTCCATTCCTGTCACTTTGTGTCAAAAGCTCCCACAAACTGCCCCTTTGTAGCAGCCATGTTACAGCGGCCATTTAACATCTCCACAAAGTAGCATCCAGTTCCCTTCAGCCGGAGATGCAAAGTGACGAAAGCGACTAATGTGACTCTGCAGTTCATGTTCTCGACAGAAGAAGTAGACGAAGGCGAAGAGGAGGATCAGAGACGACAGACGAGAGGAGAGAGAGAGAGGCTGATCTAATTGGTCAGGCTGAAGTTCCGGAGATTCTGATTGGTCAGGCTGAAGCAACAACGGGATTGATCAATGCTGGGTTGTCATGGAAACGTCGTCAGAGGAAGTGGTCACTCATCATCTTGATGAACTCTGGCACCTTGGACCTGGCAAGACAAAGAAGAAAAGGAAGAAAGAAGGCATAAGGAAGGAAATTCACACACAAGTACACACATGCATACAAATAATTACATGTCAGTGTCAATGTCACTGACGGCTGCTAGATGCTCCAACTGACGCCCGTTCAAAAAGCCTCAACCTCTCTCTAGAAATACTAAACAAGTCAATATGGTCAATACTCAGACTGTCTAAGATATGATGACTTATAGTAGCTTTGATGTCTGCCATGTGGGAGTTGATTAACAGCTGAGTTAGATTATTGTTGCAATATTTTGGTAAATGTAATGTTACATGATAATGATATCTGTCATGTTGGCATTATTTAGCTAAGGTAGCTAAAAGTAGCGAATATAAGCTAGCGTTAGCTTGGGTCTAAGGTAGCAGGGTGTGTTTACAGAGCATGAAAGGCGACACCCTGCACTCCTTGTTCTGAAGGTCCAAGCTGAAAAGATGGTGCTAACTGTAAAGTGTTCTAGGATGCAAACCAACAGGTAAAGTTACAACTCGCTAAGTCCTTGTCCTTACAGTCTCATACTGACATGGAAACATGGAAAATAATCATGTTACTTTGACTCTGAAGTCCTGCTAGTGTCCCTTTGTAGATTTAAGTGTCAAGGATGGAAAGGGTTCATTCATTGGTGAGCATAATTATAGTGGTCTTCATTGGGCCAAATTATATTATTATTATTATCATTATTGTTATTTTATAGAGACCTTATCTGAAGTCACTCAGACCTGAGGGGAATTGGATCTGAACAGAGAGATCCAAACAGTTAAAGTCCATGTAAAATAAGAATAAATGTGTTCTGAGTTTGACATACCACAGTGTGTTGTTAACTACCCTGCCAAATTTGAAGGATTAAAAAAATCGCCAAATATATGAAATTAGGCTTTTTTTTTGTATAAAAATCAGCCTCTGTCTCTGCTCCCAAACACTGTGGTAGTGCCCACCGAGTTCGCTGAAACCCCGCCCCCTACCAAGTGTGACCTGTCAATCAAAGTCACCACCTCTACCAGAAACATGGACGCTACGTCTGAGAGCTTTCTGCTGCTAACTCAGCTGCTAGCCCTGCGGCTAACTCGGCACCTAACTCAGCTAACTGGCTAACTGTAGACTGTAGTAGTAGTAGTGTTAGATATTAACAATAACTCGCCACTAGGCAGGTTAACCACTGAGGAGAGTAGACTCTCGGTCTTATATAGTAGGGGAGGGACCACGGTCACGCGGGTACGCCATTACGTCACGGGGTAGCCCTTTTTTGCAGGCTCAGAAAATCAGGAAAAATGAGAGGGTGAGTTTAAGGCTCTACCTCCCATATTTAGCACTGCATAGTTACCAGCCTTTTCACATGTTTTCTGTAACCATTTCCAACATGTATAATAAGTTTAGAAGTAAATCAATGAATTGACTTTACACAGACTTTAACCGTAAAAAAGACTTGTTTTTTCCTCCCATGATGATAATGGCACATAATCATCTTGGATCTACTCAGGGGTTAAACTAGCAGCAATACAACATAAACCTGGTCCAACTCTGGTCAGGGGTCAGGTCTCAGTTAGTAAGAACTGTGTGAAGACCTCTACATGAATGTGCTTAGTAAAATTCATGTCAACCAAGGCTAAATCTTGATTTCAATATTTCTTTTTTTCAAGTACACATTTTGGCCTGATGATGGCGGTAGAGGCAATGTCTGAGGGTCACCAATTTTATTAGGATTTATCCTCTAGTGACCATAAATATCGACGACAAATTTCATGACATTCTGGTGGGTATTTCTTGAGATATTTTGCTCTGGAGACTGATTGGTGTTACAGAGAATGTTCTAAAACCCCTATC
Source organism: Scomber scombrus (assembly GCF_963691925.1). Classification (NCBI taxonomy): domain Eukaryota; kingdom Metazoa; phylum Chordata; class Actinopteri; order Scombriformes; family Scombridae; genus Scomber; species Scomber scombrus. Next base: position 25,093,727 of record NC_084984.1, read on the forward strand.
GTTAGTATGTTCAAGAACCTTCCAAATTTAGTTGATAAGTCTTGACATTAATCCTTTGATGGTTGATCAGAAACAGAACAATCAAATTTACACAATTCTTTTCACAACATGCTTTGAACCAGGGTATGCTTTGTAAAAAAATTCAGGTAGGGGGGTTCCATTCCTAACACTGGCAAATCACACCCTTGTTTTAACTATATCTGACATTCAGACAGGTGACAAATAGGTCAAATTATACACAAATCATGTGAACCACATGCTATGGTCATTACCAGAGGCCTGTACTACGAAACTAGATTTTCTCTTATCGAGGTAACTTCAGGGTTAACCCTGGGTTTTCCGTACTACGGCGCTGGTTCACTTCTTACCGGGGTAAATCACCATGGTAACTTATGCTGAACGGCTAACCTGCTCCGGAGCAGGTTATGTTCTCGATAAGAGATCAACGAGTATAAAAGCACCGCCTCCTGACCAATCAGTCTTCTTGGAAAATAGCCCATTCATAGAAGATCCTGTCCACATTGGTGCGCGGATCGTGAGAGGTTAAAACTATACGAAAGGTACAGATTTTCAAGCGACATTAAGTTAGTTTAATATTCAACATTCATTTGACATTCAAAATACAAACCTATTATGCGCTTCAACCATTTGAGTGAATGATGTCAAACCAACTGTATAACATACAGACTAATATCACCCATGTGCCTCAAGGCTTATTTTTCAAATATATCTTTTCGTCCATTTTTTAACAATTTAAATGAATAAATATCCTTACCACCACTCCAGTTTCAGAACTTGTGTCAGGAAACCTGACAGAAAGTCTCAATAAGAACATCTTGAGAGTAATCGCTGCAAAAGTGCAGAAAAGCAGAATTTTATTCATATTTTTTAATTGACCAAAATATATATTTAAAAAATAATCCTTGAGGCACATGAGGGATATTAGTCTGTATGTTAAAAAGTTGGTTTGACATCATTCACTCAAATGGTTGAAGCACATAATAGTTTTGTATTTTGAATGTCAAATGAATGTTGAATATTAAACTAACTTAATGTCGCTATGAAAGGAAGAGCACTGAGGAAGCGCTCTGCCCGAAACGTCTGTGCCGTAATAAAGTGAAATTGAATGATCAGAGTGTGTCCGTTTATATTGTCCGATGAATTAATATTGTCTCACGAATTTATGCATTAATAGAGTCTGCAATGTTCTGCCAGCATTCCTTCCTGGCTTTTGGCCTGGATGATGTGTTTGAATTCTTCATATTTATGAAGAATAACTGTCTGCTCCTCCGTCGTGACGTACGCTGCTCTGCAGGGTTTCTCCATGTTTGCGATTGGTCAGACGCTGCAAACACCTTTAACCCTTTCTGTGAACGTGCACTGATCAAGATTGGAAAACTCTGGGTTGAATTACCGAGTTGATAACCAGCTTCGTAGTACCGTTTATCAGGATTGTGAATGTCTGGGTAAGTCAACCCAGGTAACGGAGAGATATCCAGGGTATGTTAATCCAGCTTCGTAGTACAGGCCTCAGATCTCATCCCAACAGAACACCTACAGAGTTGACCACCATCATCATCAAAACACCAAATGACTGATTTGTTTTTTACAAGTACGCTGTTCATCCCTCCAGTTGAGTCCTGTAGACTTGGAGAATGTTACATTGTACTGTCATTTATCACGTGCATGTAGCTCATGAATGTTTTTCAGCAACTCAGGTGTCAGTTTGGTGAATGAACCACAACGCATTTTCAAGCTGTTGCATTATCATTGACACCCTAACAACATTGAGGCTTTTTTTTTTATCACTAACAACCTTTCTTGCCTTGACACTACAGAACATAAGAAAATAACCTCAATGATATATTTAACCTGCTCCTTGACGCACATGCAACACAAACATGATTTGACCGTTTAAGAAAACACAAAGTTGTAAGAAGATAAGAAGAGAAACGACACACACTTCATAAAAACAAGCGACACAACACACAGTCACACATTAAAATCACACTTACTGCCAATCTGTTGTTAAAATGTACCCAGACCAGACAGAAACTTAGTCACGTTCTCTGCCAGACATTAACTGTCAGGAACTGAACGGCCCAAGTTCATTCAACTAGTGGGGAGAAATTTTGGGCAACATGTTGCCTGTGTAAAACTGAACCTTTTTTTCCTGGATCGGAGCCACAGTGGCAGACACGACAATACAACTGGATTGTTTGTTTACTCATCATTATGATGCCCTGCCGAAGGACTAAGAGTAGAAAAAAGCGCCCCCTTCTTCCACATATCACTAAAGATGATGATAATGTGAAAAATAACCTATTACCCTTATTATATCTTTATAATACCTGGCCTATAATTCTGGCCAGTTTAGTGTAACTATCCCCATTAAAAATCCATAAATCAAGTTATGTTTTGGTTTTGTGATATAAAATAATATCTTTCCAGTCGTACTGTCGTTTCGGCCACTGTGATTCTGTCCTGCAGGAAAGTAATGGTTTGAAAGTACACAGACAACACATTCATATTGATCCAATTGATTAATTGAAAGCCAAAATGTTTGAAATAAATGTATATCTCAAGCAGCAAGCCCAACAAATTTTCATGGGAGGTTTTTTTTTTTGTTTGTCGTGGATTTTATCATTTTGTGGAAAGGTTTAATAAAAATGATTTCTTAACATTTCTGGACTGGTTTCTGAATTACGCCTCTTTGGTTCGAGTTAAAGGTACAACAGCAGATTAGTGAAGTGAAATCTTCTGACCATTCAGGGGGGGAGGAGATGTTGCTGCGTTTTACATTTGTCCCATGGGGTTTGACCCGTCGCCCATGATGGCAGCGGCGGCGTGGTGCGCGGCGGCCAGAGCTCCCTCTGATGTGGCGGTGCCCTTCTCCTCCTCGCGGCGCTTCAGGCAGGCCGCTTTGGGGTTCAGGTTTCTCTCTGGAGGGAGAAAGAGAGAGAGGGAGAAAGAGAGATTATTAGTAGTGTTTCTGGAGTCTTCTGTTCTTACAAAACGTGTTCTGATTATGCCTTTTGTTTTTTTCAGGGTGGTGTTTCTTTATGTTGGATCAATAAATCAGCAGTGAGACTGAAGCCAGAAAGCCAAAAACTTCAGCCTGGTTTAACACAATCAACAGGTGGCACTGCTGCCCTCTTCTGGAGTTCCAGGAACACTGAATATCACCTTGAATTCCCCCTCAAGCAGCTTTAAAGTCAGAACAAAGGAAAATATTTTCACACTTTGACAGTATCAGAGACTGTTGGGCTCGTGGCTCATGGACTGCACTATCCTACCGAATGGAAATATTCTTAATGTCTTGTTTATCATTTAAAACACCCTTTTTCATTCTTCCTGACATTTTTGGCATCTTTGGGACCTTTAGGAATGTCTTCTCCACTCCAATGCAATATAAAGTTTTGCAGGTTTGAACAAAGCTTTGCTGCACAGCATGTATTTGTAGAGATGAAGCCAGCGGGTTCATGAGGTTAAAGTGTGCAGGAAAAACATATTTAAACTATCAACCCTATGAAAAGCATTCAGCATCTGATTGAACCCCTTGCTCAACCTGGACAAACTGCACACAATGTAAAGTTTCTGTTTATACTTTTTTAAAGCATAAGGCTAGCATCATTATATATTTCCTAATATTATTATTATTGAAAAGAATTAACCCAAATGATTTCCTGAAACAGTTGGGCACTGCAGTATCTGGCAAACATTAGTCAAACTGCAGTAAATAATGCTTTTGCTGGGAACTATTTTCAGTGGTGGATGAATACACATTTACTACTACTCAGTATTCACATCAGAAGGACAGTGCAGATCAATCTGGCTGCAGTATCTGAGGTGAATATTGTTCGTTACTGAGGTCACAGTGATACTGACCTCGGACTTGTTGCTCCAGACTGAGGATGACGGCCACAGCCTGATGCAGTATCAGTAACTTGGTCTGAGGTTTATCGCTCTTCAGGTGCAGCTGGACCATCCTGCCCAGCTCCTTGAACGCCTCGTTGATGTCGCGGACGCGCAGGCGCTCTCGCGCGTTGTTGGCCATCCTCCGTTCTCTCTCTCGCTCCATTTTCTGCTCTGGAGACAGGTCCTCGTCGTCGTTGTTGCTATGGTGACCAATGATGAGAAAGAAGAGGAGCAAGGGAGGAAGGAGGCAAGGGATGAAGGTAGGAAAAGGAGGATTGGAGGATGTAAAGTTCAGTTCTATATTTATGTGTAGAGGCTCATTTTAATAGAAAACCTGCTGTTGTATAATTGTACAACAGGGTGACCTTTACAAAATCATCAATACAGTGACAAAAGTGCTAGACTAGTTGTCAGGCATGGAGATATCTATGAGTACTATTTACCACATTATATGTAATAGTTTACAGTGAGTAAAAGTAAATAAAGTATGTTAAGTTACAACTAGTAAATAATGGCCACAAACACAGTGATTTACAGCTGCCAACAAGTTCCCAAACCCTGTGACATCATCATCAAAATCATTTCAATCATCATCATCATCATGACCACCACCATCATGTACACATCTCTGGGGGTTCGGGATCCAAATGTTTCTGATTTCAGTCGACATCCAGGTGAAAAACAAACATTCTGTTTATCGTGGGAGGAGTGAAGGCTGCTCGGCTGCATTCAGGACGCAAAAACAACACCGTGATCAAATGTTGATGTTTCTATTACTTCAAATTGTTTTTAAAATGGATTTCAGGTCTGTAGTTTCTGGCCAACTGCAGGAATACCTCTGTTGGTGTGTATTTTGATGCCCTGAATGCCAGCTAGCACTTCTTTGAGAAAATTGAAGGTGGGGTCTACTCTCTTGTGTGAGAAACAGTTAAAACCAGGCTCAAGACCATGGAGAGACTTACGGGATCAACCTCTGTTTGTCTTCAGCGCTGCCTTTGGAGACTTCATCTACTAACTGATTTATTTAGCTGTTTCTCGTCACACTTGGTCACTTCATCAAAGTCCAGAGGCTGGTTCCCAAAACACTCACAGCGTCAAGTCCTTCCTTGTGTCCTTACTCTCAAAGAACTACTCATGGCTTTAGCAGATTTTTAAAAATCCATTGACGACCAATCCAGTAGCACAGTCTACTGGAGAGATTAATTTATCAATATCATGTGGAACTAGGAAGGACTCTGAGCATGGAGGTGCTTTGGGAAAAATGCGTATCCCAGCCCAGCTGAGGGGTTTGATAGAAGCGAACGTCTGAGATGGGGGGGTTACCTAGATCTTTACCTATCAATTCCTTTGAGATCCTTGTTGTCGGGGTCATCTTTCTTGGAGTCCAGGGTCTTCGAGTCTAGGTTCTCGTCGCCCTCGTCCTCAGACTTGATCTCCGAGCTGACGGAGGAGGCGCTTTGGCCCTGAAGACCTCCGGACAGGGCTGCAGGGAGGACGGGGAACACAGGAGAGGAGGGGTGAAAAGATAGATATAGATAAATACAACATATGACTTGTTAGTTGCACACGGCTCAGTGAGTGAAGACCATGAGATGTGATTGAAAGCCTTAACTTACAAATATGTAGAGTATTGAATTGGATTGGAAATGCTTCAACTTGAGTGAAGAATTTACAACAATCCTAAAGCATCAGCATGATCATCATGGTCCTATAACACTGTAGGACTCATGATCATCATGGTCCTATAACACTGTAGGACTCATGATCATCATGGTCCTATAACACTGTAGGACTCATGATCATCATGGTCCTATATCATTGTAGGACTCATGATCATCATGGTCCTATAACACTGTAGGACTCATGATCATCATGGTCCTATAACACTGTAGGACTCATGATCATCATGGTCCTATAACACTGTAGGACTCATGATCATCATGGTCCTATAACATTGTAGGACTCATGATCATCATGGTCCTATAACACTGTAGGACTCATGATCATCATGGTCCTATAACATTGTAGGACTCATGATCATCATGGTCCTATAACACTGTAGGACTCATGATCATCATGGTCCTATAACACTGTAGGACTCATGATCATCAAAGCAGCAGAACCAGAGATATGCTCTTTTTTTATTTCGCGCAATCTTCTGTCTTGTTTAAACCTGGTGCCTACATTACCCACAATGCAACGTGATTGCCGATAGTTCAATTGATGATATAAGTGTGTCGTGCTAGTTGTTGTTAATGTAGTCTGGAGCCTCTAGCTTGAAGCAGATGAGGAGCAGGCTACAGAAGATTTATCAGATTTCACACAACTCCCTCTGGACACACAAAATACTTACTAATTGTTTTACTTACTACAAAATACTTTATTCCACATATGCAGTAGTCTCCCAAAAACCAATGTGTTCGATGTGTAGAACTGGTGGACTTCCCCTTTAACCAAGTAGCCGTAGCTCCCTAAACTAAACCACATCTTAACCACAGAAGTGGCAAATGATGAGAAACTGACCAGAGTCCAGACAGCTCTGAGGGGAAACTGAGGCTTCACTTCCAACAGTAAACACGCACATGATGCGACTGTGTGAAGCTCAGCAGTTCTTACTAAATACTAATTCCCCAGTTGACCTCCAACATGGCGGCATGGGAGAGTTGTGATGCGAACGTAAAACGCCTCTCTCTCCCCTCTCTGTCTGTCTCTCTCCTCAGTAGAACAGTGAGGTCTTTATTTGACGTCTGTATGGATCCGTCACTGGGACGCTGCCAACTTCTCAGTCAACACAAAACACTCCGCTCTGTTCCCAGACACACACACACACACAAAACCAACTGTCGGCCATTTTGAATCTCCGTCTGCCTGACTGGAGGCATTTTGTGTGCAGCTTTGAGTGACCGCCTGTGTTTGGTTTGTGTGTGTGTGTGTGTGTGTGTGTGTGTGTGTGTGTGTGTGTGTGTGTGTGTGTGTGTGTGTGTGTGCGTCTCTCGTCGTACAATCGCTGTGTGTCAGTGCATAAATAGTTGCATTTAAATAGCCTTAAAAGTGTGAAAAGTGACTTTGTGCTGCTGAATGTGTGACCGAACGGACACGGACACACACGGACACGGGAGGAGACGGAACGCAAAAAATTCAGGGGAGGCGCCTACTGTGATTTATTCTATATTAACAAGAACAGCATCCTATGATAATTCAGCCCAGTATCCAAGAAACTACATTCATGCAAGAGGATACTGCACCTCACAATTTATGTTCAGTTTCTAATCTTCAGTGCATTGTGCATTTGGGTAAAATGACCCTTTATCTTAATGTCTGTAATATGAGTTCAGTGTGTGTGTGCTGTAATATTCAAATCACCCAATCTCCTGTTGAACAATATAAATCATATGAATTCAATAGCAATTTAAAGTTAATATACTGTAAATGCTCACTGTTCGTAATAGTTTCAAAACTGAGAGAGAGAGAGAGAGAGAGAGAGAGAGAGAGAGAGAGAGAGAGAGAGAGAGAGAGAGAGAGAGAGAGAGAGAGAGAGAGAGAGAGAGAGAGAGGGGAGAAACCGCAGCTCTGTTATGAATTCATGTTTGCTGCCAAATACATTTTAATACCCTTTATTTACAGCCTCTACACCACTACTCTACCCTGAACTCTATGTGTGTGTGTGTGTGTGTGTGTGTGTGTGTGTGTGTGTGTGTGTGTGTGTGTGCCGCTGGCTGAACTTTGCTGCCAGCAGTCTCATTTTCAGCCTTTAAAAACGAGCTTAGGGCTAATTTGCTGCTCAGCGCGCTCATATACACTTCCCTCCTCCATATTCATATCACACTGTACTGTATATTTATTTCCTCTTTTTACCGCTCGGGCGCTGAACTCCAGGCTCGCCAGCTGAGATGCTTGCGCTTTATTTTATTTATTTATTTATTTTTTTACTGCTTCTTCTGCTTCTTTCTTCTC
>NC_084984.1:25104098-25129098 GCF_963691925.1 Scomber scombrus
TAAAACTTTGGAACAACGTTCAGCTAAATGAGGGGGGGGGGGGGGGGGGGCAGACAGTGTGGAGGGTCTTTAACAGCCTCATAATCAGACTGAATGGACATTTTTGTTTCATTATCCATTCTGACTGACACTGTGTTCATCATCATTTGCCAGCTTCAAGTTGTGAGGAGGGGGAGAAGGATTTTTATTTTTCTGTTGCTTTGCACTGACCAATCAGTAGCAAGTATCTGTTCAATCTTCAGTTGACACAGAAGCTGTGGTAGTGGCTGCTGGGAGTATTAACTTGTTTGTCCCGTTCATGAAAGACACGGGTCAATTTAAGATGAGTCATTACTCTGTCCACGTCCAAGTGAGTCGCTCTCCTTTTTTTTTTTGTCTTTCTTTTTTTCCCTGCCTACAAAGTTCAACACCAGCTAGAATAAAATGACCTGGTCCCAGGTTTTCTCTGGGACACTTACAGGTAATCTGATTACAGTCAGAGCACTACTGAAGGTATTCATGTTAGAATATCAGCTGGTAGTGCAGGACCTGCATCAGCCCATTGGGGATCTTGTGCTTTGTGGCAGTTGCCTGATTTACTTGGTTGGTGCTCCAGCTACTGAGCATATAAAAGAATGGAGCAGTGAGGGAGAAACATTTTTTAACATTTTTCATTTAAATGATGTCATATTTGGATTAAACAACTTGTGGTTTATTAAAGCATTGAGAAGGATATGGAGAGCAGAGACGGTCATCCATTGAAATCATTTTATCCAACAGTGGTGTAATCTTACACTTCGAAGATGACAGTAGTATATTTTGAAATTGTGGTGTGTCCTATTATGTGTTTTGACTTGTTTTGGATGTATTGCATGATCACCACAGTGTAAATAAAGTTGGTGGAAAAATCAAATCCCTCTGTCTGTCTGTTAATCCAGCTGGCTGACAGCGAGGTCTTGCCCACCACGCCGCATGCCAAAAACTCCCCTACTCCCTCCATGCAAATATCACAAAATGTCGACCGGCTTGTCAGCATGCATGTGTGTGTGTGTGTGTGTTTCTGTGTGTTTGTGTGTTTCTGTGTGTTTGCGTGTCTTTTAAACCGAGCGTCCTCCATCTATCCGTCCGTGCTCGCGTCTGTCTGCTCCCTTATTCATTATTTGCACCTCGTCTTTCTTTCTGTGTTTTTCTTTCCGTTTTCTGCCTTTCATCACCGCCTGGATTCCCAAATGTAAAATGGCAGCAGAGGAGGAGAAAGAAAGAGAGAGAAAAAGAGAGAGAGAGAGAGAGAGAGAGAGAGAGAGATAGAGAGAGAGAGAGAGAGAGAGAGCTGCGTACATTTTTAATGGAGGGCTTTTATATTTTAACGAGCCTCCCTTCTCTCTTCCTTAATTTAGTTCAATGAGGAGGGAAGACAAGGAGACAGACGGAGGAGAAAAATATAAATAAATTACACGTAAACTGATCTGCTGCACGGGAAGCTGGCATAGTTGCTATGAAGCGCGACCACGCCCGCTCACCGAGCATCCAAGACATCCGATTGGACGACACGGATTACACTTGGTTCTTGATCTTGGATGGAGCGGTTTGTGAAATGCGGTCGAAAAGCTCGGCTAAAAAGCGAGTAAGTAGACCTGGAGTAAAGATTATTTGACTTATTCTGGTTTTTCAGATTTTTGTTGAGTTGAATTCAAGGACGCTCTGACATTTCAAAAAATGTGAGATTGGGCTGCTGGAGGGCCTCGCATTCATGTGAGCTGAATCAAACCCAGACAACAAACAAGACACACACATACACACACACAGACAGACACACACAGATGCTGTGAAAAGGATAAAGAGATTTTTTTTTCCTTAACAAAAAAAAAAGTTGCTGTTCAGCTGCCAACTCTCAAAAACTCAGATGTCAGAGTGTCCTTGAATGCACCAACAGGGAGAGTTTTACAAAACAGTCCCAGCTCTCAGCTGAATTATCAGTCACAACTACATAACATAATAAAAAGTGTTTTGAAAACTCTCCTTGTTGCTGCTTTCAGGGACCCTCCAAAATCTGACAGCTGGATGCCGAATGACTAAATTCACATGATTCTTGTCACAATATGGTGTGAGCCACTTTCTGTCTGTCAAACACACAGTCAGGATCCAGCTCGGGAAGAGTTTTCTGAATGCAACACTGAGGATTTTATCATGGGACGATAATGTAAAGGCTATTTAAAGGAGTGTATTGACTGTGAGGAGTTTCAGAATTTCTAGAAGTAGACTTTGATAAAAATAAGCTGAAAAAACGTTGACGGAAATCAATTTAAATATAGATGGACGATTTGTAAAATGCAAGGATTTATTTGCGGTAAAGCAAATAAAAAAACTAACTGACGTTTAAAAAGAGCCAGAGCATGAGACAGAGGAGGAGGTGCAGAGTAACTGTCATCTATAATGTTGTTGATCAGTGGGAATAGTGTGTGTGTGTGTGTGTGTGTGTGAGAGAGACAGTTTCTGTGTGTGTGTGTGTGTGTGTGTGTGTGTGTGTGCTGATTACACAGGAAGAAGAAGAGAAAGAGACTAAATTCTGGGTCAAGAGATGATACACACACACACACACACACACACACACACACAGAGTCTTTCAGTTTCTCTCTCCCCCTCTAACACACACACACGCGCACACACACACAGACACACACACATTTGTCATGCAGTTGTAAACAGTAGGGACAAGTGTGTGTGCCGCTGCAGCAACACATCTGAGAGGAGAAAAATAAACTGTCATTTTGCTAACTCAAATTGTAAATTGTAATATTTCATCCCGCATTAGTCGGATTTCTGCTATTTCCATTTGTCGTTTTCAATTATCGTCGTAGCCCAAGAAAAAACAAACAAACAAAAAAAAAACACACACTTTTTTTTTTCAGCTCTGCAAAAAGACAGCGAGAGCGTGAGGAGATGAGAAGAGGAGATGTAACACGGAACAGGAGGTGCAGCTTAAAATCTTAGCAGACACAAAGACAGCACACAGCTGAAATATAGAACTCTAGACAACACAACACTACACTGTTACAATGGTTTTACACTCAATACACAATGTATTCTGTTAACCACACATTAAGTTGCTGCTAATGTTGGTTACCAGACTTATACATTAATACAGGTGTTTATGATCTTTATGATTAGATGCTAAACCTAAAAAAATGTCTCTGTTTTGTTTTCTTGGGTGCCTGTAATGCATGTCTGTAGATGTGATTGGATATGTAAAGTGTACATAAACTGGACTGGAGAGTATACACTGGTCTAATACACACACACACACACACATTCATGCACCCAGACGGAAACAGACTCAAAATTGTACAGCCTCTACTCTGTGCAAACTGAGCACTTGACAGAAAGCACCTGCTGTAGCGTCAACATGCACGCACACACACACACACACACACACGCACACACACAGAGCTCACTGTTGAGGTCGTGGTAGACTTCCACGGGAGGAAAAGTACAGCAACATTTTCCAGTGGTGTGAGATGTATTTTTTTAAATTTATTTTCTGTGTAATGAACAGAGTGAAGGACGACAGACTCTGTAGCGTTAAAATGTCAGAGAGAGAGAGAGAGAGAGAGAGAGAGAGAGAGAGAGAGAGAAGAGAGAGAGAGAGAGAGAGAGAGAGAGAGAGAGAGAGAGAGAGAGAGAGAGAGAGAGAGAGAGAGAGAGAGAGAAATAGAAATAGAAACAGGAAAATGGACCGTAGGGAAAGAAGGAGGCAATCGGAAATATGGGAATATGGAAAAATGTGTTATGCAGTGAATTTTCTGAGCCAAGTCCATCTGGGTGTTCTGTTATTACTGAATTAAAAAAAGGAAATGAGAATGTATTTCTTTTTCAGGCTGCTTTTATGTTTAATAACCTGAAATAAATTGGAAATATATATTTTTTAAAATCTAAGTTTTGATGTACTTTGGCCTATAGACATGTAAATTACAAGTTTAAATCTAGTTTAGTAAAAGCACATTTTTTAATATATATAATCTGTTTTACATTTTATTTTATGTTTTGAAATGAATCACCTAAACAATTTCAATTTACATAAAAGGTTCACATTTGAAATGTTCTACATATAAATATTTTTTAATAGTAGAGTGTTAAGCTTCGTTCAGGATCTGACGAAATAATAATAATTAAAAAAAAAGTACAATACATTTCAGTTAAAAATTATGTTATATTTGGTATTCCTGTATTATTTTGTCAGAGTTGGTCCTCCATACAAACAGGTCAACACACATTCTTTTGTATTCTTGGCTTGACCCGAGACTCAAAACAGCTTTATTAACCAATTAACGAGGTCGTTAAAGTTTATTTATCTAATTATCTTCGCAAACACGAGGCTGCACGCAAATGTCCAATGATCACAACCTCTTCTCCTCATGGATATTCATATCACACAGTAATATTATCACATTACAGAGCTGTACATTAACATACAGTTCTGTAATGTATGAAACATATGTGTTATCAAATGAATTAACATTGTGAAGAACTTTTAAGATAAAAAAAACCAAATGAATGCTTTTCTGAAAGCTTTGTCTGTTTTTTTCTTGCTATTTGCAGTTGTTTACTTAGCAGTGATCACCTGTTAAAGGTCAGGAGTTTACACTTCTTTTTGTTCAGCATTACATCACTGAATAAATTAACAGAGAAAACTAATTAGAACACGAACATGAATAAATTGACTGAACGCACCACACTGTATGACAAATAAATTCAATGCTGTTTGTTTCCCACCTGTTTCTATCAATTATTATGAAGTATGCGGACACCTGCGCATTACAGTCACATGTCATTCCAAAACTACAGACATTAATCTTTTTGCTATTACAGCCTCCGCTCTTCTGGGAAAGCTTTCAACAAGACTTTGGAGCATGGCTGCAGGGATTTGTTGGAAGCACACTATTGTTTATAATATCAGTGTAGGCCTTAGAATTAAGATTTTTCCACTCATAGAAACTAAGGCCTAAGCAGTAACAAAAACAAATTGACGACGAGGGTGGCCACGTACTTTTAGAATCGTTTTAGAAAGATGGAACGAAATAAAATGTATCATCGTTAATGTTTTACCGAAGTTAAACGGCCGACAGTAGACTTCCATCGGCTTATAGAAGCGAATTTAGCGACTGAGGGAAGAGATGAGAGGCAGGGTATTAAAAGGCATTAGTGTGTTTTACGGCAGAGTGATGCAGATTATGATCCATTTCACTCGACTCTGCTTAGCGGAGAGAGAGGGGGGAACCTTTCTCTCCCTTAACCTTTCCCCTTGTTTCAGAGTCAGCCTCCCAAACTGAGCCGCGATGCGGTAAAACAACACAGCTAAATGCTTCTCGGGACTCGTCGCATCATCAGAGACAGACGGCAGAACAAACGAGCGATACCACCTCACTGTCGTACGCCTCCGCCAAGCAGTCGAGTGGTAATTTACATCCACGTCTGTCCAGACTTATGTAATATTTGTAGAGAAGACTTTGGAAGGAATTTAATAAAAGGATTTAAGTTGTACGTTTTCACATTCTTGGCGGATGAAGTCGATTCTGATAGAACACAAAGTCGTAGCCATGATAGTAGACGAAGCTACAGATGTGGATGTGGAAGCTTCACACACACACATCTTCAACCTGCCAGCAACAGAAGATCTTAACAATCACCACAGTTTCGAGATTAGTATAATCACTTCAGTATCTGACCAAATGGGAAATATGGTCACAATCTGTCCTTCTGTTTCTTGAGTTATGGTGTTAAATAGTGGACAGAAACGTGTTTTTGCAGAACGCTATGATGCCTTTTGGATATAAAATGTCAAATCACTTCATTGTTGTATCATTTGTGTGAAACGTTGTCATAATTAGCGTGTGAATTCTTGAGTTATAGCCAAAAACATGTTATACCAAGTGGTATCATGTTATATTTGGTATACTTGAATTATTTTTTAAGTTAGAACACATTCATTATTTTTTCTTTTCAATGAAAGTACTCATATACTTTAATATAACTTAGTGTACAATGTAGTGATTTATTAGCTTTTTGTCACAGTTGGTCCTCCATACTAACAAGTCAAAATACATTCACGTATATCGGCACGTATGATTCCAGTGAATAATTAAGCCTTGGCTCTTTACCCATTCATGGCAAGCTGGTTTTCTTAAGCAAACCTCTCCAGTAAAAGGCATTTCTGAGATTTGACACCTCCGGCCATGGCGGTAGCCGGCACGAAGGCATAAAAACACATAAAAAGACCTTCAGGGAAAGTCTGGAAGAGCCATATGTTTTTTTTTTTCACATTTACTTAAATGTCACATGAATCTATGGTCACCTAATCTGACACAGTGATCATCTCAAAATCCCTGTTTAAAATCTGTCTCTTAATCTCATTGAAGAAGTACATGTAGTAGTGTGGGGTGGGTTACGTTTTTTTCTTCTTCTTTGTTTTGAGGAATATTTAGTGTTTTTAAAATTTTGGTTTAAATTTTGGGAACATTAAATGTCTAAAAATACAAAAATCTATGACAAAAATGAGGAAAGCTGGAACAATTGTGTGTATCTAATTCTGCATTAATGTGTTTATGAGTTTAAGTGTGTGTATGGTGCATTCATGTCTATGTGTAAGTGTCTCTCTCTCTCTCTCTCTCTCTCTCTCTCTCTCCCTCTCTCTCTCTCTTTCTTTTTCTCCCACATCAGTCTACCACCTGTTTTCCCAAAGTTATGACCTCAGCCTGCAGGCGTCTCTGCCTAACACTGCTAAACTACATACAGCTGTGTGTGTGTGTGACTGAAGAGAGGTAGGGGGAGAAATAAGTACATCGAGACAGGAAGATGAAAACAAAAGTGACAGAAAATATGTAATAAAGTAAATATGTAATAAAATGTGTGTCAATAATAGAGAAAATACGCGTGTGTGACACGGAGCTCGAAAGCAGGAGAGAGGAGGCACATCTGCAAGGAAGTAAAATGGTGAGAAAACAGAGGGAAGGAAAAAAAGGAAGGAGAGAGAAAGACAAGAAAGAGAAAAAGAGTAAAGGAGAGGAACATAGGGAAGTGGAAGAGAGAGAGAGAATGAACGCGTGCACGAGAAATATAGAAAATTCTCCATGCAAACACAATGGCTTCATTTTACTTCCTCCCGCTGTATTATTTCTGTTTCCACTTGTTTCTTTTTTCAGTGTTTCTATTGAGTCTCTTCCTTTTCTTTTGGTTCAGATTTCCTGTTTACTCTGTACTCTGTGTGTGTGTGTGTGTGTGTGTAAGTGAAGTACAAAGAACTATTTCCACTGCTGGAACTTAACGACCCACCTAATATGGAACTTCCCATAACCTGAACCTGGAAGAACTCAGAACGATTTGGTTCTGGTTCTTCCTCTTTTCCACTATGTTTTACAAACTGGAAAGTTTTGGTTATAAGTCAATGAAAAGGTGACTCCGCTTCAGACAGCAGGACAAATATCATCTGTTCATTTTGGTGGAGTTGCTGGCCACACAACAATAGCAAAAAGCAGCATGAAACACACTTTTTCTCGTAGTCCTCGACATGTCCTGTGTTATCATTGCCGTGTTTGACGTGTTGCAAATGAGCTGATGCATTTCTTCCCCCCCCCCCAAGAGTACCTAGAATTGGATTTAGTGTAGAGGGTTGCACTATCAATTAATCCTTGGATTATTTTTTCAATTCATTGACTAATCGTTTGGTTTCTAAAATGTCAAAAAAGGGTGAAAATCATCGATCACTGCTTCCTAGAGACTAAGGTGACATCCTCAAATGTCAAATGTAGTCTATTTAATAGTTGGCAGCTACTTGATTAATGGACTGATTGTTGCAGTTCTAATTTAGAACCACTTCTTGGGTAGTGCTGAAAGAAACTTGCTCCCAAAAGGCAGAACGCAGTAGGAACCAAAGCAGAACCTGTGACTATGGCCACATCTTCCTTAAGTGGAAAAGACCTTAGTGTATACATTACAAAGAGCTGAGAATCAACTGTCAATACTTTTTTTGAACTAACTGAAATATGACATTGAATGATGTTTGCTTATTCTTTGATCAGACGTTTGCTGATATAGATCAAGGTTTTTGCATTGCCACCGAATGTAATCGAGGGTTATGCAGAATCCACCAATACTGAACCTTGTCTAGCAATAGAGTTGAATAAAAAGTATAGTTCTGGTGTTGTATTTGGTAGTCTTTGGTATTGTATCAAGCATTAGCGTTGAAAAAATGAACAATTGATTCTCCTCTTTTGCTACGTCACTTGAAGAAACTGCAAGTGACGTAGCACTTGTGCCGTCCAATCATATCAAGATTAAAGCTGATGGCCATTATATATAAACCTAAAGTATCATTATATTATCCAGGAAGCTCAGGAGTTTCTATGTTAAGGAGATCATTAAAAGAAAACTGTGGAAAATACCAGCAGCTCCTCCGATTTCGCAGCTCCACAGCGGTGAGTCCCCAAAATGTCAGTAGGTTGTCAGGTTTGAGTCCCCACAATGTGATATTAACAAACACATGCACCCCTCCATGATATTTATAAGGAAGTGTGTGTGTGTGTGTGTTATACACTCTGCTGTGTTTTCAGTCTTAATGAGCGTGTTTTTCTATCAGCCAGAAGTCAGTGCCTGAATAAACACACATGCGCACACACACACACACGGGAAGGTCCTAATGACAACAACACAAGGAGCGATTTATGAATGTGTGTGTGTGTGTGTGTGTGCGTGCAGCCCATAAATAAAAAGTGTTTCTCAGCACAAATCCTTTACTTAACCTTATTCTCTTTTTTTCCCCGGGGGTTACATAAGTTTAAATGAAGTCAGAAATACAGTAAGTTTGGAATCATTTCAAGATTAAACTAAAAAAAGTACTTTGTAAAAACATTTTTCTTAACAAAACTTTGAATGTTTTCTTGGGCTAAACCTTCGCTTCATGAAGCTAAAGGCCACATTTTGTCTCTGCGGACAGCCGAAGAGCAGAAAAGTGCTTCGAACAACATCCGAATGAAGCTGAAAAGTAGTTTGCAAATATTTCTCTTCAACTTTAAGTATTTTCTTTACCGCAAACGTTAAATGACATAATGAATCCAAACACGCCGTTCTCTTCTTTTCCACTTCCACAAGCGTAAATCCCCATTAATCTGAAGTGCTTTCATAAGATTCTAATTATCGGTGAAGTTATTTCATTTGATTAGTCCTTACAGTGTTCCCTTTCTGAGTTCTAATTCAACTTTACCATTTAAATCAGTTCATAAAACCAAACCTGTGTATTTGTTGAAACATCTTTAAATATATCAAGTTAATGTTCAAATGACTTCATCAAACCAATCATAAGATTCTTCTTTGGTCATTTTTCACTACTTATATTAAAGCTACTTTAATCACACATATTTGACCCTTCTCTCTGTGTAGCTCTGGTTTAGTCTACACTACCTTATTACAATTAAATCTGTCTCTTCAGCTGCTATAAGTCCACTTTTGTCACAAGCTAGTCACTAACTTTGTTCTTTGTCAGTGGGCAGAAAGAGACAGCTACCTGCTTCTGTTAAAACTAGGTTGGTGAGAGCCCTGAGACTCAACCGTGCACTACATGTGCCATAAAGCCAAAATCTATGAGCTAAAAAAAAAGTCGACACGGTTCAGTGGAGCTAAAGAGTTGGTGACAGTTCTCCTTGGAATCATAACTTTGAGTGACACTGTGCACATTTCACAGTCATCTGATTTATTGTTAAAATCAAATGTTATTGATCAGCACATCTTTAAGCGAGTAGAAGACAACAAAGAGGCCACATGTGAACTTAAAGATAAACAAATGTGGAGGGGAAAATGTGTGTGTTTATCCCAGACAATGATGCGGTGCTGAGAACCGGGCGAAAAGAGAGAGGGAGGGGTGGGAGAGAGAGAGAGAGAGAGAGAGAGAGAGAGAGAGAGAGAGAGAGAGAGAGAGAGAGAGAGAGAGACAGCTGGACAGATATGCGTGAGAAGAGGATAATCTCTGTGGGAGCCAGCCAGCGCGCGCGCACACAAACACACACACACACACACACACACACATACACACACACACACACACACACACACACACACACACACACACACACACACACACACACACACACACCCCTCTCTCTACCACAGGTGGTCCCCATTTAGAAAACAACACTTCAAAGTAAATACTTTAACAAAGAGCAGAGGGAGAGTCACAGAGCTCCTGAACTACTGTAGTAAGAAGAGTGTAAAGTGCTGCTAGTGTCTCCTGGAGTCCCGCAGTCTTCTTTAGAAAAAGTGTAGCACAGAACTAACAGCCGGCTGCCTATCATTCCTGTCAGTTATAACACTACACTCACCACATTAATAGCTGATATTGGCGAAGAAAAGTGTCTGACTTGTCAGGAAACACGAGCAGTCAGACAGGTTGTAACATATCATCCACATGAGCTAAACCACTTCACAGAGGCAGAAGTGAGCCTGACTGAAATGTAGCAGAAAGTTGGTCTGTAAATAGTGATGGATGTTCAAAACAAACAGTACTACTTTTTCTGTTCGCCTTTGTTTTTCCTCTCCGAATAAGTTTGTCTAACCTGCTTCTTGACTTCTTTTTTTATAAATGTGGCCTTTGTTCTCTAATTGTAGCCAACAAGGGGCTCAAGTATGATTTCGTCATTATGATTACTGACAGATATGACAAACAAACCTACGGAGAGGAAACAGCAGAATTTCAGTCAGGCCATAAAAATGTCCCTTAAGAGGTCTGGTGGATGATGTCACATGATGACGAGGCTGTGGCTACGGTTGTCTATAGAGAGGTGTTGAGGTTGTGACAGTGTGCACAGTGTCTTGTGTGTGTGTGTGTTGGCGTGAACATCTGGCGTGCGTGTGTGTGTGTGTGTGCGTGTGTCTACATGTGAGTATGCACAAATGTACAACGCAAATAAACAAAGTAGGTCTGACTGAACATGTTCAGGCATCTGAATGTGTTTATACTGACTGTGTTTTATAATGCTTTCTTTCTTTCTTTCTTTTCTTTCTTTCTCTCTCACCCTCCTACATCTCCTTATGTCACACAGCTGTTTGGTTCTTAATGTTTATTGTTTCAAGCTGACAAAAACAAGACACAAGTCTTAAATATGGAAAAAATTACGACTGTCTTACTTCATGTTTTCAATACTAGCTCCTTTTCCTCTCCTCACCTCTTCTTTCTTCTCCTCTCCTCTCCCTTCCTAACCCGTGACATCACCTTTGCACTCATCACCGCCGTATAAAAACGTGTTTTCAGGTCCTACCATGAGTGGGTGTCTGTTGGCCGACAGCAGTCCCGTCCCGTACCCGCTGCTCAGAGCGCCCATTGCGCCGTTGTGCGTGTGCGCGGCCCCGATGAGGTTGTGCATGTCACCGTGCCCGCTGCTCATCCCCGTCGAAGGTCCAACCGCGTGACTCCGCAGTACGTGGATGGCATCGTCCAAACGCTCCAGACGGTCCTCAATACGACTCTGCTGCAGAATGAAAAAAGAAATGAAAGAGATGAGAAACCTGCTTTATTTTGAGTCAATTCTACATACGCTGTAGATCATTGATAGAGCATGAAATGAAAATAGTCCTCAACAAATGCAATCTTTACTCCTGTTTGATTTGTTTGTTTGCTAAAAACTACAGTGGCCAGCTGTTTGAGAAAATTACTGAGTCCTATTTATTTTATGTTATGTCAAAAATGGTTGGTGTTTATCTCTTAATGGAATTTGTTTACGGTAAGAAAAATATAAAAATATTGTCAGTATTTTGTCAGTAAGCCTTAAACAGAGTGTTGGCAACAAGAGTTTTATGTCACTACATTATCAATGATGAAGTGGCTGTGTGCAACTAGAAATGTGTCAGTAGTGTTTTCAGTCAGTCTGATCATATACAGTGGATGTGTTTCTAACTGAAGGCTTTCACTGCCTTTGGGTTCAAATACATTTTCAAATACTTTTATCTCCACAGTGTCCAAAAAGACAATGCTATCTACATATGTAACTAAAGGGGAGTGGAATAATATACTTTCAGTTGGAGTCAACCTTTAAACTAACTCACGTATATATTTTAGACATGTACACAATGTGGTGTCTGTGGGTGTGGGTGTGTGTGTGTGTGTGTGCGGGGGTGTGCATACCAGTGAGTGCAGTGGAGCTTCGTAGTTTGGCGATGACGCTCCCTGTCCACCATTCCTGGACCAGACAGCTGAACTGGCAGCTAGGGAAAAAAAGACACAAAGAGATATATCATCAGGAAAGGATATGTTGGTGTAAAAGCCATCTCAGGATTTACAGAACAGACTCCCAGAACGGGCATATGGTTGCATAGGTAGATAAAAATGATACAAGTGAATGCAAAAGGAAGGAAATTAGTGGTAAGGAAGTTGGGTTATTAATCTATAAAGTTAAAAATAATGTTTAAAATGAGCAGGAAACCAGTGTTGTCTTTGTTTTTCTTTAATCGTAATTGGCATTGTTTCATCTGTCTGTATGCCGACCTGTCCAGGGCGTAACCTGCCTCTCACCCGGTGCATGCTGGGATAGCTTTCAGCCCCCTGTGACCCTGCACAGGATAAGCGTCGACAGAAAACGGATGGATATCAGCGTGTGGATTAGAGCCAGAACCTCCTCTCCTTTTATACGCTGAAGAAAGAAAGCACTCCACACAGGACGCCAAAACGCCAAACAAAACGTCTTTACACGCGACGAGTCTCTCATCGTATCCACTTGTGGAGCTCGGACATAATAGACGCGGGGACGGGGGACAAAAAGACAAAAAACAAACCAACTCATATCTCATAACAGAAATGCTAATATCAGACTTTTGTCTTTGAAAAAGGTACAAGTGGTTGATTTGCATGGACCCTCTGCAGAACAAACAAGCTTTGTGTCCGTTCGTCTCTTCTTTGTGCGTTTGTGGACGCTCTGAAGGGGTCGTATCTGAATCGACAGGTCTCATTAGCTGGTAGACAGAGGGGAGAGACAGCGACTTGAGTGAATTTACATTATTATGAGGCTGTGAGTGGTGACGGGCTTGTGTATGGAGTCCTTTCAACAGCGTGGGACAAGCTTGCAGATGATTTTTTTTTAAGGCTTTTGTGGGTTCAAATACGTTTTAAAAACAGAAAAAAACCATAGCAAAGTGTTTGAATTGGAAAGAAAAAGTGCCGGTGCTGTAAATCAGCAGCCTGCAGAGCATCCAGTAATTGTTGATACAAACTGCACAGAAGTTATTATTATTGGATAAGGCCGGCAATTTTCTATATATTTTTTACTGCCAACAAATCCCATGTGCAGAGCCATCCAACAATGAACTCATCCTACTTACAATGTGTGTAATATGTGTGTATCCAAAGTCTGATATATATTGTATTCCTCTGTTGATGTTCAAAAACTATTACAAACGTGTCAGAGGGCCAAACCACTAGCACTGGGTGACATGTTTCTTCACCCTAAAGGCTACCGTAGTTTATTTAGAAATGGCTCAACAGAAGAGTAACCCTGTGTAAAAACCTTTCACACTGGGAATATTCCATATCAAAACTATTTGTACCAGCAGTGATATGAATTTGTAAACACACACAGTATAAAGCAGGATATTTTTGTGATTTAAACGGGTGTCTGTGTAGGTTTTACTTCACTAAATGTGACAGAAAGAGATGAAGTGTAAAAAAAAGAATGCAGGGTGTCTATGTGTCCTTTGTCATACAATACAGGGTAGAGAGAACCACAACCAATCAACAGGTCTGCCATTGTCATTAGGAGTTGTGACATGCCGTCTTTTTCGCACAAGGTGATTGGTTGATGCCTTTAGTCAGGGTGCAAGAGCTCTGTACAACCAAGCTTGTTGCCAAAATTTTTTATATAATTTATATAATTGAAAGTAGCAAACTCATTAGCTCGGTTGCTAACAGTACGGACAGTAAGTTCACACAGTTTATGAGGAGATGCTGACTCTTGTCTCCCAACTCTGCAGCTCTCTGTTCCTTCACAGGTCAGCACTGTCAAGATGGCTCGCTATCGTATATACAGCACAAATTTGCACGTTCACCAAAGTTGATCTCGTCAGGTAAAATTCATGCAGACTTTGCCTCTGCCAGTGAATTCACTGATCTTGGCTTCAAAGGAATGAACTGATTATAGCCACAAATATTTGCAGTTTTAATGGCTAGTGTGACCAGGCCTTAAATCACAGCTCCTAGCATTTTTATTATTGCAGCCTCACAGAGACTGACTTTAAGCTACAGTTTTACAAGTGACATATTTCAAAACAGCAAAAATCAAATTTTGGCCAAGTCAGAAACACTTTAGACTAATCAGTTTTATATAACATAAAATGTGATGGCCCGCCTCTGGCTTTGTACATGTTAAAAATGGCTGCAATGTTTCATTTGAAAAATCAGAAGCACAAACTAAGACAGTCCTGAGTGTGATGGATTCATCTGAAGTGTTCATGTTGATTCTGATGATTCCGCCAGTTCAGCAGAGCTGAAGCTTGATCTCTTATTTTTTTGTTTCCTATTCTTTTCTCTTGGCCCTTGTTTTCTTTACTTGTTTCCTCTCCTACAGTAATCTGTCTACCCTTCTCTTTATCATCCAACATCTCCCCTGCTTATGTTCCTCCTCTTTTCTCCTCCTTTTCCCTATATTCTTCTCTCCCCTTTTGTTTCCTCTCCTTACCACCATCATATCTCCTCTCGTCCCCTTTATTCTATTTTCTCACCCCTCCACATTTCCTCTTCCTCTCTGCCCTCACCGCTGATCTCTCCCTTGTAACTCTGATCTCATCTCATTAGCTCGTGTTTCTCTTTTTTTTCTCATTGTCTTCCCATTATGTTTCGCAGTCTTTCCTCTCCCCGCTCCTTTATTCATATTACATGCTCATTTCCATATGCTAATTAATGAATAATCACCTGGGTACATTCATGTGCAAATACAAATATATGTATTAAACGGCAGGGTAAATTATTCTGAGTCCAACACTGTAAAACACCCTCGCAGAATTAGCCTCGGATATCAATTTGCATGTAGTTTGCTCTAATAGGCTTCGTTTCTAATTTGTAAAAAGTGGAGTAACTCTGACACAATGATAAACACCAATTATGGTTTAGCAGGCGATATCCCAGGCAGCTATAATGACGAGGAGGAGGAGGAGGAGGAACAGGGGAGGATGGGGTGGGGGGCTTGTGTTTCGCAGAGCCGGTAGGTTTGTGAACGATTTGTCGAAGTGGTGCTTGTAATTAAAGCTATCAGTCACGAGGCGTGGCGGAGAAAATATCAAACGGTGTGTGTAGCGGCGACAATTAGAGACAAATTCAACGCAACTGTTATTAGGAAAAGTCATTTTTCACTTTAAGGAGCGGAGAGTGCAGCCTCAGCCGGGAAGGAGGAGTAAACTGATGGAAATGAGGAGGAGGAGGAGGGTTGCAGAGAGGAGACGCAGCAATTACTGTCTTATTTTAATATCTTATTTTATGCCAAGCCATTGAATCTCATGTAAAGAACACAGTTTTTTTTAAAGTATTAAATATAAAGCTTAAGTTAGGCCTGTTTACGATTGGTTTAAATAAAATACTTTTTCATGACACTTCCTCTTTCAAGAGCTGTATTAAAGTACTTCAGGGCAAGTCAGGTTCAAGTCTCAAGCCATTTGAAACAAGTTCAAAGTCTAAAGTCATTTTAAACAAGTTCAAAGTCTCAAGTCATTTTAAACAAGTTCAAAGTCTCAAGTCACTTGAAAACAAGTTCAAAGTCTCAAGTGATTTGAAACAAGTTCAAAGTCTCAAGTCATTTTAAAGAAGTTCAAAGTCTCATTCAAAACAAGTTCAAAGTCTCAAGTCATTTGAAACAAGTTCAAAGTCTCAAGTCATTTTAAACCAGTTCAAAGTCTCAAGTCATTCTAAACAAGTTCAAAGTCTCAAGTCATTTTAAACAAGTTCAAAGTCTCAAGTTATTCGAAACAATTCAAAGTCTCAAGTCATTTTAAACAAGTTCAAAGGCTCAAGTCATTCGAAACAAGTTCAAAGTCTCAAGTCATTTGAAACAAGTTCAAAGTCTCAAGTCATTCTAAACAAGTTCAAAGTCTCAAGTCATTTTAAACAAGTTCAAAGTCTCAAGTTATTCGAAACAAGTTCAAAGTCTCAAGTCATTTTAAACAAGTTCAAAGTCTCAAGTCATTTGAAACAAGTTCAAAGTCTCAAGTCATTTTAAACAAGTTCAAAGTCTCAAGTCATTTGAAAACAAGTTCAAATCTCAAGTCATTTTAAACAAGTTCAAAGTCTCAAGTCATTTGAAACAAGTTCAAAGTCTCAAGTCATTCTAAACAAGTTCAAAGTCTCAAGTCATTTTAAACAAGTTCAAAGTCTCAAGTCATTTGAAACAAGTTCAAAGTCTCAAGTCATTTGAAACAAGTTCAAAGTCTCAAGTTATTCGAAACAAGTTCAAAGTCTCAAGTCATTTTAAACAAGTTCAAAGTCTCAAGTCATTTGAAACAAGTTCAAAGTCTTAAGTCATTTTAAACAAGTTCAAAGTCTCAAGTCATTTGAAAACAAGTTCAAATCTCAAGTCATCATTTTTTTGTAACAAACAGCAGTCTGACTTCAGTACACCACGTCCCAAAGTCAGCTATGCTTCTCCCTGCTGTGAATGTTGGATCTGTTTTCTGTGTTGATGCTGTGATGAGGCGAGCTGCTGAGCACTGATTGGACGGCGAGGGTCACATGTTTACCTGTGAGGGAGGGTGGGGAGCCGACTGGGGTGGAGGGATTGGACGAGTAGCTGTTGTTTGTGTGGTCTGGAGAGTAGATCTGGGAGAAGGGGGAAAAAAAATAGGTTCAAAAGTCAAATGGCAAGTAAAGCTGGAAAACATTATGGAGATAAAATTAGACTAATGCGATACACTGCAAAAATTCTTGAAAAGTAAGTTATATGAATTATAAAATCATCTTGCGTTAATGGGAAACTAAACAGGTCTCACATTGGTATTTTTGTGTGTGCATGTGTGTGTGTGTGTGTTTGTGTGCTGTACTTGCCGATGCGAGTGCTTTCCCTAAGGCGTCTCCTGTCTGAGAGCTGCTGGCTGCTCCGCTCTGTGCTCGGTTAGCTGTGACACACACACATGCACACACACGCACACACACGCACACACACACACACAGGGGAAAAAAGAGGGATGTGGGATGTATCCTAGTTAATAAGGATGTTGGAAACTACATATTTTAATTATTCTGTCTTGTGAGCACACCATCAGTCCATCGGTTACACACTGAAAATTACAACACAGATTCATTATGACTGAAGATGGCATCGTCAGCTGTCCAGGTTGACTGCAGATTTCATCCATGTAAAAGTAGAGTTGTGTGAATGTGTCTTATCCTTTCTTACACTGGAGGGAATAAAACACATAGCAGATGATGTGGAGGCTGACTACTCTGTCTATATATAAATAGAGAGATGATGCGTCCATTCCATTGAAATTAGTTGATTTTGCCCAAAACATTTGCCTTTATAAACTAAGTGTGACCAGGCCTTTATTCAAATAATGTGACAAGAAGCATACAACTGAACTCAATAAAACAAAATCAGACTTTTATATCCAAATAAAACCTGACTGTAACCCCTAATGTCATCAATGCAATTAACATTTGCATTTAATCTCATTGTAACTGACTGACAGCATGTGTGTGTATGTGTGTGTGTATGTGTGTGTATGTGTGTGTGTGTGGAAACGCTGGCCTTACATATGACCAAATCTGTTTCACACACTTGAGGAGCGCTGAGGCCAGAGAGGAAGGAAGTGACCTCACAGTACCAGATGAGCGCCCACACACACATGCGCGCGCACACACACACACACACACACACACACTGAGGCAGAGGGTCTCTGACATGCTCACAGCTCATCTCTCCTGATAGCAGATCCCAGATGGAAAGTTTACGCTCGCACACACAAGTTAGACGCACACACACACACACACACACACACACACACACACACACACACACACACACACACACACACACACACACACACACACACACACACACACACACACACACACACACACACACTGCACAGCAAAAACACATCCTTTCATGGCAAATGACTCCATTACAGAGATTGGCAGGACTGGACTTCTTTAAGCTGCTAGAGAGACAGAGAGAGAGAGAGAAGGAGAAAGACAGATGAAGGGAGAGAGAGAGAGAGAGAGAGAGAGAGAGAGAGAGAGAGAGAGAGAGAGAGAGAGAGAGAGAGAGAGAGAGAGAGAGAAAGAGAGAGAGAGAGAGAGAGAGATAGACAGGTAGAGAGAGACAGGAAGCAGCATATGTTTTGGGGTTAAAGCCTCGTGTCTCACTCTCGTCCACACTACTGGCCTAATAAACCATCCAAGGGATTACTGTTATGCACACACACACACACACACACACACACACACACACACACACACACACACACACACACACACACACACACACACACACACACACACACACACACACACACACACACACACACACACACACACACACACACACACAAACTCAGATCCTGACTTGATGCATAATTTAGAACATATGCAGGAGAAAATCTTTTTCATAAATGAGAGTTTGTAACCACAGAGGAGGAGAGTGATCAGAAGATGAAACTGACTTTTGATTTTTGTGTCTGCCTGCATCACTTCATCTCCACATATTATTATCTTATTATGAAACAAATGCTTTTTATATATTTGATCATTTAGCATTCTTTCTATCATTATTTTGCATATATTCTATATTTTCTATATACTTTTCTGTATACTATATATCTCTATAGACTACTTGAAATGTCCTTTTATTTTTGCCATGCAGCTCCTTCTCTGTGTCCAAATTCCATACCACATATAAACTGTATACAGTATGTACTATATAATGAATCACACTATATGCAATCCATGTACAAAAATAAATAAACTTTGTGCTGAATGTGCTAATATGAAATAAAAACGTGAGCTGATAGATGAAAAAAAGTGTGTTTAGTTTTTAGTTGTTAAGATCTACATGAACCTGTCACACCACCATCCTCCACTATTTTTTTTTGCCATCAACAGCATAAAAAAATGACACTTAAAATACTTTTTTGAGCATTCTGTCACTTCTCCAGTGTGAAAGCAGTACAAAGCTAGTAAAGAAGCAGTCCCTGCTGCAGGTGACTAACACATGATCCCTCACCTGCTTCCCACCAGTTGTGTTCATAGGATAAACATGACCAAACCAGAGCCTGGGTTTTCTGTGGTGCAATTTGCTCCACACACCCTTATCATTTGTAATCCAACAAAGGCCTAATAATCCTATTACTGGACTGAAAGTGAGCGTATATCTTCTATCTGTAAAGTGTTTGTAGTTTAAAAAAAATCCATCTTCTTAATCTTAATCCTGATACTAGCTTTAACATTCTTTGCCACAATTTCTACTTCATCTCTCTTCTTTCCTATCTCCCTCTTTCCCTTTATTCTTTTTCACTTGTTTTCTACTAGAAAATCAGAGTGAGGCGGTGAAAGCGATCTAAACAAGTTCAAGTGTTCATGTGTGCGCACACGTGTGTCATATGTTTATATTTAAACAGACAGCGTCATGTTTTTTATTAGGTTCATCTTGTGTTTACACTCATCTGCTCGAGCTTGTGTGTGTGTATGTGTTTGTGTGTGTGTCTGTGTGTCTGATATCTTTCTGGAATGTTGGAGATATCTTCCCATGAAAACAAACTTTCAATCTGTTTCTTATTGCTGTCCTATTTGTTCTACTGGACTCAAAGCAAGGGGTCCATATGGCATGCTGTGTGTATGTGTGTGTGTGTGTGTGTGTCTGTGCATGTGTGTGTATGTGTGTGTGATGTCAAGGTCAAGCCAAAATGGAGTACTAGTATTTTTCTCAGTCCAGTTTTGGACTGCTGGTCTTGTCTTCAGACACTGAGCTTCAGTGGTTTAAATCATCTTGAGTCTAATCACAGCAGGGAGGGTTATAACTGGTTATGTGTAGGCAGATAAAAATGTGAAATAGCTGATGTTGTCTCCTGACTGATGGGCTGTCTTTAAAATAGAAAAATAGAAGATCAGCTGCGGATTCTTTCGAAACACAAACACACAGTCAGTAAAAGATCGTCAACTCACAGAGAGCAAGTCAAAGTTACTGCAGGTTGTCTTACGCAAATCAGAGCTTTTAAAAATCTTTTTGGGTGAAAAAGTTTCAAGTCAAATGTCAAGTCTTTCAGGTCAGTCCAAATAACAAAGTGTCCAAGTCAAGTCTTCTTGTGTCTGGTTTTTTGCTTTCAAGTCTGAAGTCAAGTCTTTAAGAAGTCGACGTGGACTCAGCGAACACTCACGGCGGTCCGGTCGAGTCATGTCCTCGTTATTGTGACTAAAGTCTGACTCACAGCCTGAAGTTTACAGCTCTGAGACACAAATTTAGGTTGTAGACAATGAAAAAAAGTGAGAGGAGTCACGGCATGAGCACGTGACCTCATATCAGTAAGCAAATCATATCCACAGATAAGCAATAAGCTCTGTTTTGCTTCTAAATGTAAATATCCAAATTCTCAAAATAGGTTGACTTAGAATTAGTATTAATGAAATCATCCGTACTTTTTATTTTCAGTCCAATCAGATAAAACAGTATGAACCCTGTTAAACTTGTCTGCAATTGAATGGAATGAAATGGCTGGTCTTCATTTAATTAATGGCATCAGGTAATATCATTAGCCAGCCACTGACTGATTAACAGCAGATGACTTTGCAATTAAGGATGCCACCAACACTTCTATACATGGCTTCTCCCAAGTGATAGCAGAGCTGTGTTCCTGTTCATTTCAAAGCTTCTAAAGCTTGTCTTCAGCAGGTGTGAACCGTTGCTTTCGCTTCAGTAGACGAGTACATGTCCACAAAACCGGTTGTCTTACCCATGCCGCTGTCTGTGCCGTTGGTGGAAGCGGTGCAGGAGGCGGTGCTGTAGTGATTGCCCCCGCTCCCGCTCCCTCCCCCTCCCCCTCGGTGGAAGCTGGACATGGGAGGAAGGCTGGAGCTGATGTCTGCGGACGAGTGCGCCGGGTAGCTCTGCGGAAGGAGAGAGAGAGAAAGAACGAGATGAAACTTTTTACAAGAAGCTGACAAAACAGAACAGATGAGATAAAAAAACACAGAAGGGCAGAAGGGCGTTGGAGATGGAGATGGAGATGAAGCCCTGTCATTGGATAATTATGCAGAGCTCTTAACGACCTTTGACAGATTTACAGCTCTGCATGTGTGTAAAATTAATAAATGTATACCACATGTGTCCAGATGTATAAATGCACATTGAGTAAGCATTAAGAATGTCAAACACATTATAGCCAACTAAAGAATATAAGAAGAATATAGCATGTTGAATACATTACACACTGATCCTATGGAGTTTACTAGTGCTATTATTGACTACTGGCAGATTCAACAGATGTTAGTTTCTTATAAATATATGAATTCACTATGGTGGTGATTTTAAATGTAATATATTTTAATAAATACAACAGCTTCAGTTACTTTCCATTTTGTTCTATATGTAAAAGTAGAAATATTTAATGAAAAATGACAAATTATTAAATATATATGTTTAAAATGTTTATATATGTTTTATAACTGGAAGTGAAAAAAAAATATCACTGCTGCCATATGCCGTCCAGGATGATTGACAGCTCTGGCTCACCAATCTGTCGTGAGGGTGAATCCCGCAGTAGGAGGAGCTCTGGGCAGGGCCGTGGGACGAGTTCCCGCCTCCCAGCATGCTGCCGTGGTAACCCTGTTGGCTCATGCTGCTACTACTGCTGCTCCAGGGATCGCCGCTGTGGTGGCCATCTTGATAGAGAGACACAGAGGCAGACAGAGAGAGGGCAAGAGGTCAAGTGCGTGTAAAGACGGTCCAGCCAGGTAAAAAAACACACTGCGGTTTATCTGTCAAAGCTTTCCTCTGACTCACTCACTCAGTGTGTTTTTATACAGTTGAGTCATCTGACCTACTAAACATCTGTGTAAATGGCACACCTGGTTTCCTTCTTCAGGTTTTCAGAATAACCCGGTTAGTAGACAAAGCTGATTTCTGGGACTATGTGCACTTTTCTCCGTGTTTGTAAAGATTTTTACAAGTGTGTGTATTCACATGTAAGACACCATGGAGAGTGTGTAGAGGAATATACTAATATTTGAACCAGCATGAGCATTGTTTGTAGTGAATACACACACAGCTCTCAAGCATTCAAATGTGCTACAACAAAACAAAGTGGAGATAAACTTTGTGTTTAGTCTGAGCATACACTAAGAACTGTTACAACTGTGTTGGATTGGCTGGCAAGTGTCCATTACAATCAGATAACGGAACACCTCAAACAAAGTTCTGATAGACAATGATGATATTATATTAAACTGCAAATAAAGAACGGTTCTGCTTCATGTAACTCTCACATATCATACTGACCATTTTAACAAACATTAAAATGACTATTTGAAACTGTTCAGATACATTTTAATGATGGCACTGAACTGTTCTGATATATTTAAATAATGGCACTGAACTGTTCTGATATATTTAAATAATGGACCTGAGCTGTTCTGATATGTTTAAATAATGGCACTGAACTGTTCTGATATATATAAATAATGGCACTGAACTGTTCTGATATATTTAAATAATGGCACAGAACTGTTCTGATATATCTAAATAATGGCACAGAACTGTTCTGATATATCTAAATAATGGCACAGAACTGTTCTGATATATCTAAATAATGGCACAGAACTGTTCTGATATATCTAAATAATGGCACAGAACTGTTCTGATATATCTAAATAATGGCACAGAACTGTTCTGATATATCTAAATAATGGCACAGAACTGTTCTGATATATCTAAATAATGGCACAGAACTGTTCTGATATATTTAAATAATGGCACAGAACTGTTCTGATATATCTAAATAATGGCACAGAACTGTTCTGATATATTTAAATAATGGCACAGAACTGTTCTGATATATCTAAATAATGGCACAGAACTGTTCTGATATATCTAAATAATGGCACAGAACTGTTCTGATATATCTAAATAATGGCACAGAACTGTTCTGATATATCTAAATAACGGCACAGAACTGTTCTGATATATTTAAATAATGGCACAGAACTGTTCTGATATATCTAAATAACGGCACAGAACTGTTCTGATATATTTAAATAATGGCACAGAACTGTTCTGATATATCTAAATAATGGCACAGAACTGTTCTGATATATTTAAATAATGGCACAGAACTGTTCTGATATATCTAAATAATGGCACAGAACTGTTCTGATATATTTAAATAATGGCACAGAACTGTTCTGATATATCTAAATAACGGCACAGAACTGTTCTGATATGTTAAAATAACGGCCTCAGCCTGGTGCGGTATTTTTTTAGTAATACACCTCTTTCATCGCTTTTGACTGTTTTACATCAAAAATCAACAAGCATGAGATAGAGTAAAGGAGTACAAGCATTACATTCACCATCCAATCATACACATCAGCAAAAATGTGCCTGTACAATCAGTGAGAATATACATACAGACAGTGTCCTCTGGAGTTCAGAGATGCACTAAATTAACTTCCAGCTGTTACTGTTTAGCTGTTAGGCTGTTAATGCCAGAATGTTATTAGACACATGTTGTGGAGGTCGGTAGTTTAACTCGATTGGAAATGTCCAAAACTACTGCAGCTTATCAGAGAGGTTTCTTAATGCTCTTTATTGAAAAGAATGCTCTTGATCTATTCATCGTCGCGCTTTTGATGTGGAAGCAGGAATGCCTGAGGACAGCTGCAAAGTCTGCAACAAACCGTCTCTGCTGGCATCTCTGGATATTTGTGACAATAACCAGTCAAATGTACGACCGAAATATTTAGCTGATTTTAATCTAAGAACATCTTTCAGGGCACTCATTTTGTCTGTGTTACAGTATCCAGTGTAGGGAGATTTGATGAGGGACAGACCTGTGTGTGTGTGTGTGTGTGTGTGTGTGTGTGTGTATGTGAGTACCTGGCATAAAGAAGGAGCTTGGGAAGCCAGCGCTGGGAGGTTTCGATGAGGGATAACCCGGTGAGTCCCTGTTGTAGTCGGCTGTACTGGCAGATGGAGCGTACACCTGCAACACAAACACAAAAAAGACACACACGTCATCATCTGAAGTATGCACACCGATCACAGTTAAACACAAACAACTAAACTTCCGTGCTCTCGTTTTCTCCTCGAGGCTCAGCGGTGATCACTTTCACATTTTCAGACAGTCGTCCTTTCCGCCAGCTCTAACAGATGATCTCACATCAACATCAACCATCCCTGCGCCTGATTGGACGAACACAACACTTCCTGAGCTGTCGTTGACCTCTGCTTCTGATTTTCAGGCTGGAAAAAATGATTCAGCTGTTCTGGAAACTTCCAAATTCAACTCAAATCAATTTCTAAATAATACAAAGACAGGTTGATTCAACAGTCTGCACCTTTTTATAATTACTAAATTATGTTTAAAAAAAAAGTTTTTCTTTATCATTATTTTATACTTATTTATGAAAACAAAATTCAGCTTTCATTTTGGCCTTATTATTATTTAGCATAATTAGCTCATAAATATTTTTAAAGTTATGCATGAATTGATATCTTTATTATCTTATATTTTGTAATGTGTTCATTTAAAAACTTTTATTTGTACCGTAAGTAAAAATTAGCAGATAAAAAGGCTTTTGAAAGATAAATATATACAAAACAAATTTAGTTTTTATGGTTAAAAATGACTAAACGTTGGTTAAAAATAGCTTGTAAATAATTTTATTATTACATTTTAAAAATCTAATAAAATTAATTCTTAATTTTCAAAGTAAGAGTGTTTTATACGTTTTTTTTGTTTTCTAAAAATAAGTTTTAACGCTGTTTAAAAAAGAAAATAAGTGTTTAAGTTTTAAAAT